>NW_010334301.1:0-4355 GCF_000700745.2 Antrostomus carolinensis
GAGACAGGCGGGAACGAGCTGAGGGAACGGGCAGAAGCTGAGGGGCGGCTCTGAGGGGCAGGCGGGAGTGAACTGAAGGAATTAGGGCTCCAGCTGAGGGCAGGAATGATCTGAGGGAACGGGCAGAAGCTGAGGGGCCGCTCTGAGGTGAAGGCGGGAACGAGCTGAGGGAAGCGGGGCCGCAGCTGAGGGGCGGCTCTGAGGGACAGGTGGGAGTGAGCTGAGGGAACCGGAGCGATAGCTGAGAGGAGAATCTGAGGGGCTGGGGCTGAGGAGGAGATGGGCAGCCATCGACAGATTCTGAGCCCTAGGAGAGCTCTGGCTTGGGTGAGCAGAAAGGACGGATTTCCTTTCAGTGAGGGAAAGCCAAGAGATTTGGGGGACAGTGGAGAAAACGCTGATAAAGTGGTTGGGATGTCCATGGAAGGCAAATAAGAAGAACCTGATAGACTCCCATTAGGCTGCTTTGGCATTAGGTTGGGGTGAAGATATATGCAGTGTTTTTCTGTTTGCTTTTAGGCTTCTGATTACAAGGGCAGCAATGTGGGATTTGATGTTGGACACACTGGAAGATTAAAATGGGTCCAGGGAAGAGTAAGAACAGAACAAGGCTGTCTTGCTGTCCCTAAGCTGTAGTCCCACATAAATGCATATGTGTGAACCTCCTCCATGATCTTGCATGGCATCTTCCAGGAGAAATCCCAGGTCCGTTCCTCAGATAGTCTGGTTTTGTGTAATCACCTGCCAGCACTCAGGGAGTAGAGGTAGGGAACAGGGCTAGGGTGTGTGAGGACTGCAGGCAAGCCCTAATGTCAGCTAGTTTTACAGTAGACACCAATTTTGTTCTTCACAGTTATGGAGTGGAAGATAAAGGCACTGAAAGATTACATCTAGCTCAAGATCAAACAGAAAAGCAGTGGAAGGTCATGAGTGCAATGCACTGTCCTGGGTCTGAGTCAGTGCTCTGTAAATAAGTCTATAATGCTGTAAGTATGGCATTTTGGGGATGATTATTTTGACTATTAGAAAAATATTCATACTTTCTCAATATTAATTAATTGCCTACATCATAACCTCACTTGAACATAAATACATGATGCAAGCTATCTAGTATTTGTCCTTATGAAGAAAAAAAGACTGAGAAAGAGCCAAGGCAGGATGTCACTGTATGTTCCTGTTTATTCTACTTCTTATTTTTCACATGTTTTATAAAATGTGTATCTCCAATGACTAATACTTCTAAGTAGCCAATTGGTGCCAGTAAATGGAAGTACCATCTGTAAGAAACTGATTTGCAGAAGCCAAGTTCTCAAACATATGAGGAGGAGGAGGTGTTATAACTTAGTGAGAGACGACCAAAGTGTAGACTTGGTTTTGGTAGTCAGGATGATTTTAGACATATTATGTAAGCAGGATGTGAGAGGAAAGGAGAAATAGAGACCAAAATGATGGAGCTCTTGTTCAGTAGGAACAAAGATGAAATAACCAGTGGTGATAGAAAGGGGAAGAAAAATAAAACGTTTGGGAGAAAAGACATTTAGTTTCATTTGAAATGTAGTGGATGCTGATTGCTGACACAGTCAAGAACACTGACCAATGTGCTTACTCAGTGTCATTCAATGACTGCAATAAAATGAAGGTTAATTAAATAAGTGACTGAGATCACTGTTCCCATTTGTTCACTGTTTCATGGTGAAAAATTTAAGACCTTTGGGCTAAGTTCATGCATTGCTGATACTGTTGAGTTGCTGCCTGCTTACTTCTAATATCCTAGTCAGAAAACTTATAAAATTCTTGCAGTTTTCTCCCTCCCTTCTTCCCTCTTTTGGAGAGCAACCTGGTATGAGTGAAAGTCAAAGACTGAGTCACTAAAGCAAAAAAGAACTGTTTACGTTTTATCTAATAGCTGACTTTGTCCCAGTGAGATCAGAGACAAATTTTCTTGCTCACCTTTATACGTGGCATGAAGGTTTTGCAGGTAGAGCCAAAGCTAACGGGATAACAAGAGCGTCTCTAATTGTTTTAAAATAAAAGCTGCAAAAATATTCTAAGTATCAGAAGATCTCATTAAATGCTGAAGAATGAAGGTGGGGTGCAGCGCAGCTGCAAAATGATGAGACCTACATTTCTTCATGCAGCTTTCCTTCATTAAGTGCTTGAGAAACAAAACATGGTAGAACAGAAAGAAAGCAGCAGAAATATTCTTGTCATGGAGTATTTCCTACTTCATATGGTGCTCCCTTGGATAACACCAGCGCATGCCAGAGAAGCTTTTATTTTAAATGAGTGAGAGAAGTCTCTTTGAAGTTCAGTTACACGTTTGTTCTTGCCTATGTTGGGAAGAGTGAGCCTCTCAGGAGGTCTCCCTGCTTGGAAAAACGTGTCAGGAGACACAGTACAGAATTTCAGTGTAGTACCTTTTAATAGAAGTTGCTCAATATTTTGGCAAATAAATGTTTCAGGTCATTGGAGAATACCAGCTTTTGGCTCAAGTTTCCCAAGCTTGAAGCCTGACTTGTCTGACAAATGCTTGAAAATAGTATGACCTAAGGGATTCATTTTGAATGCCCAAGTGAAAGTTTATTAGGTAGGTTATTAGGCATCTGTATTTGAAAATGGAATGTGCAGCAGGTATTCAAATATAAACAATATATCAATAACAATATATCAATATAAAAGATATATATTTTATATATATAGATAACAATATATATAAATATAACAATATATCAATATTGTTGACTATTTAATGTTCACCTGCTTATCAGTATTTGCCAGTTGGCACCACTCGGATACCCCTTTGATACACCTCATGTCTGCCCTTGCAAAGTAACTACTGGGTTTTCCTCTTCCAAAGGGATTTCCTCCTCTGGTTTACAAAGCCTGTTTTTATAGCCTCCTCCCTCCCTCCCTGCTGTGTGAGGTGGGCTGCACAGATAAATTTGGCTTCATTAGCCAAGTTTAAGATGGTGACAGAAAAATAAATATAAATGTATGTAGCAAATTATCTTCTGATCAGGCACTGTGCTTATATACAGCTCTGCAGCAGACAGCCTAAAGGTGAGGTTGTGTAAGTTGTGAGGTCTCATACAGGCTGTCTGAAGAAAAAAAAGATGGAGTCACACAAAGGAGAGATGGAATATTAAAGTCTGGGATTCAGGCAGTTGTGGAATCAATAGAAAGTGTACTTTTCCATTTGAAAAAGGCCCTTTTCTTTTTTTCTCCTCCAAGAACTCCATCACTGCGGTAGAGCATGGAAGATTTTATTATGCTATCTTATAGCCTATCTTTGAAGTTGGTTCTTCCATTCCTAAAGCAATTTTGAAGCGACTGGGAGTTCAGCATCTGCTTCTAACTCATACAAAACTGAATAAATGCTGTCTTGAAGATTCCTTCTCCTGGATTGCTGGCTCAGTAAAACCCAAGTATTGTAAATATAGTACTCATACCTAGAATAGTGGCAGGATTAATATGCCTTTCCTTGCACTCATCAAAAAGTATAATGCACAGTTTTTGCCCAGTTGCACCCTGGATGGTGATACCTAATGTCTTGTAGAAATGTAGTCTCCTTCCTGCTATGCAGCAGAGATAAGCAGCTGATAAGAGAAGCTGCCTGTATTTTCTGAATAAAAGAACATACAATGAAGATCAGTTTCTGTGGCTCCGTTACATGTAGCTGCCTTTCTGAAGTAGCATTCTGGGCCTTTATTTGTGAGGAAGTGTATAAAAACACTCTGCATTTGTCATCAGGAGTGATGAAATGTGTGGTGATGTCATAGCTGAAGGTCTGGGAATTTTACTCCGTTAGGTCAGAATGGTCAGCCTGTCAGTGAATCTCAGCTTAACTAATATAGCACATATTTTTATATTATCCTGTTTATCAGCAATATTCTCTGATGGAAATCTCTTCCTACTTGAAGGAGCTGTACCCAAGGTTAGTTATGTTTGTTGTTGGAAAAAATTGACTTTATTTCTAGTCTGAATTTGCAAACTTGTTTTTTGCTTCATGATATATTTGTAAAACTGGAAAGCTCTCTCCCATCACATTTATTTTCCTCTTCTGCTTTCACACTGTCGTCTAATGACCTCTTTTGCTTTCTCTTTGATAACTTAAACAGGTCAAACTCTTATTTTTTCATGTTTTGCAACTCTTTACTCTTTCTGTGGTTTATTTCTGAAGAGAATGCCATTACTTAAAATCCTCATTGCATTGTGTGGATTAGAATCGAAAACTGCACCACGGCCTGAAACAGATGCTATATAAAAAAATTATAAAAAATATATTATTATATAAATAGAAATAATTAAATATAATATAAATATATTAATAAAATATATTTATATATTTATAAATA
>NW_010334302.1:0-251 GCF_000700745.2 Antrostomus carolinensis
CTTTCTCCACCAGCTGTGCCCCAGGCTGGTGAGACCCTTGGGAATGGCTCTTGGCCTCACCAGTGGAAATGGGGCTGTCACAGGGCCTTGGCTCAGCTCTGATCCCTGTATGCACTCTGGGTTGTCTTAAGACTCGTTCCCAGGCAGGGCTGGACCTGGGAGCAGCCCCACTCTGGGACAGAGCTGGAGATGGGGACAGGCCGGGCACACTGGTGCCCACTTGTGCCCGCCACTGCCTGGGCACAGCCCAC
>NW_010334302.1:333-8230 GCF_000700745.2 Antrostomus carolinensis
TTCTGTGCCCTGCCAGCCCATCAACTTAACTGATGTTTGTGACAAGTTCCCTCGACTGACCCTGCTGGTTACTTTTAACCCTCTCTTTGCTGCCAGCTGGAGCATGAAACAACCCCCAGGCACAAGCAGGAGGTATTCTCTCTCTGGAGTATCTTAGTCCTCATCAGTGCATCATATTGTCCATCCTTTCCAAAGCAACACTGTGTGTCACCCTATTTACTGGAATATAAGATGCACCAGGGCAGGGGGGCGTGGATGATAGAGAAGCCTGACGAGCAGACAGCTGGGGATCTGCCCCAGCACACACACGGCATCTTCTATCCCACTAAGTAAGGTGGTTCTAAATGGTACGTGTGAGCAAGAGCCCTCCCAAGGCGCAATGGCCAGGCCCCCGCGCCGAGTCCTTGGCCCATTGGGAAGACCTGGCTTCTGCTCATGTGACTGACTCCTCCATGTCCTCGCCTCGTGTCTCCTCTCTGTCCAGCCCTGTGGCCCCAGCTCTCCTGTGGAAGCTGGTCCCATCAGTCCCTGACCCATGCTCTGCTTTTGCCTGCCCCGAACTGTCTCCATCACCTGCCCTGCTCGGCAGCTCTGCTCTCCCACAGCGTGACTCCCTCCACGCAGAGCCGGGCTGGAGCTCCTGGCCGCGCTGCCGCTGCCGTGTCACTGCGATGGGGGAAAATGAGTCTCTGAGCTGCTGTCGGCACCTGCTCAGCTGCCAGCAGGGCCAGGCACTGGCACCCACCCTCTGTGAGCAGCCTGCGGGCGGGCTGCTGCAGGGAAGAGGGAGGCTGTCCTCTCCCTGCACAAATTCCTGTGTCCATGGTTCAGGAATGATTCATCCCAGCCTAAAATCTACAGCTGCTCCCCAGGGGTTTCACCTCCGCTCGCAATGGGACCTAGATTCTCACTGGAGCTGTCAACAGGGGCGGACGCGGCCAGGTGATGGGTTTTGTCGCGCTGGCACCACTCAGCCCTCGCCATCCTGCTCAGCACTGCAGGGCAGACCCCACTGGGGTGGTGGGCACTGGTCCCGGTCCCTCCCCTGCCCACCTCATTGCTTACCCCACTGCATGTGCATGTGCTGCTGCCCTGGCCCCCAGCGTCCCCCAGGCCCAGAGGTGGGCAAACCGTGAAGCACTTCTCCACAGCTCAGAGACATGGGTCTGCAGGGGGAGATTTTTCCTGAATTGTGCTGAGCCTTCAGGATCTGGAAAACTTGATAGGGTTTTTCATGGGACTTCCTTGGGTCTCTGGGCTGTTGCTGAGGAGAAATACCGGGGAGGTATTTTAGATGACTCCTTTCGAACCTCAAAAGAGGTTTGAATTTGAAGCAGAAGCCGAGGTTCTTGCTCTTGCTGGTTCTTGCTCTGGTTTGCCCACCTCTGTGGCAGGACGAAGGGAGCCACCCTGGTGCCTTCACCATCACAAAACGATGCTCAAATGCCTAAACCCCACCTTGCACTCGAACACTCTGAGCTGTCCTCTCTCCATAGCAGGCCAGACCCCCCCCACCCCAGGCTGCTGTTGGGCCGGGGCCAGTCCATGGCTTGGATCCATGCTGGTCATCTCTGACCAGCCCTTGACCTCCTGCCCTTTAGCAAAAGCCCACTCAAGAGGAGCTCCATTGGAAATGCCTATTTCCTGCCCTGATGGGACAGAGCCTCTGGCTCTCTTTGTGCCTGGCACAAGAGAGCAGCAGAGGAGGCTGCTGGTGTTTCCAACAGGACCTGTTCCCTTGCTGATCCCAAGGCAGAGCCCGCTCTCTTCCTCCAGTGGCTTAGCTTGTCCTCAGCAGGCTGTGCTGGAGATGCCCAAGGGGTGTGCTGTGCCCGTCACGGAGGGAAGCCTGCCACGCGCGTCTGGCCATGTGCTGCCTTTTTGCTTCTCCCTGCAATGTTCTTAGTGAGAACAGCAGACCAGGGTGCTCTGACACGCTGTTCATTTGGTTCTTGAGACCCTAAATTCAAGCCCAGCGTGAAGCAAACCCTCCCAGTGCCCCTGCTCATCTCTTTTGCCTTGGCTAGTGCTTTAATCATAGTTACCTTCCTCTCTCCTTCCCCAAGTTTTTAGACAAGCCAGAAGATGTTTTGCTGAAGCATCAAGCCAGCATCAATGAATTGAAACGGACCCTGAAGGAGCCAAACAGCAAGCTGGTTCACAGGGACCGGGACAGGAGGCTACCTTCCTCACCAGCTTCTTCCTCACCCAAGCATGAGGATGAAACACCAAAGGGAACCCCAGAAAAGGCCAGCGAGGTTTGTTCTGCTGCTTTTCTTATGGAGGGGATGAGGTTGTTGGCGGGGAGGTGTTCCTCAGCTCTGGGCTCTGGGTCTCTTCCCCCTGTGCTGCCCTCGGGGAGCCCGGTGGAAATTACGTGGTGGGAACATGGGCTGGAAGGAGAGGGCCTTTGGCCAGGCCATTGTAACGAGCTGACCATTTGCACACTGCTGGTAGCGATCTCTCTTTGTGCTCAGGCATGGCACGGGGTTGAATTTCCCATCCTTCTCCAGGGCACTGTGTTTTGGGGGTACCTGGGAGATGGGCTGTGGCTTTGTTGGCCCATGAGACAGGGCTGTCCTCACCCCTCATACCACCAGGGCTGCTGCACAGCAGTGCCAAGGGGTGTCCTCAGCGGAGCAGGACCCAGTACCTGCACAGAGGTGCCCCATCGTGCTCTCACCAGCCGGGACGTGGGTGGAGAGAGTAGGTGGAGTGGTGAGCAGTGCCCCATCCTGCACGCCCGTCCTCCCCTCCTGGCATTTTCCTGCTGGCTTTGTGATGGGACCACAAGTGTGAAAGGAAGGCACCCGGGGGGCCGGAGTTGGGAGTGCCAGGCCATGCAGAGCCACCAGTGCTGCGTGAGGGTTGCAAATGTGGCACAGGTGGGTGCTCTGCAGCGCTGGATTCCTGGTTGGCTTTGTACAGGCAACGTGTGGCAAGGACATCCCCACTGCCCGCTCCCTGCCAGGGACCATCCCTGCCTTGCTGTCCCATCCGTGGTGTTCTGTCCCCAACGGGGGCTCTGCAGCCAGTCCTGTGCCCACACCACTGACCATGGCTCCAGGCAGGGTGGCCACCACACATGGGCCCACTTTGCCCTGGCTCCCTCCTGGGACGGTCTTGCAGAGCAAGTGAGGATGTGGGGATGGGCTGCGAGGAGGGCACAGGCATTGTGGGGCAGCTGAGCCAGGGGCTCTGCGGGGGATTCGTGATGTGCACGTGTGCCTGCTGGTCCCCAACACTGACCGGAGACCAAGGCCTGCAGGTTGATGGGGCAGAGGTGAGCTCACAGCACCTCATCAAAGCATTGAGTTTGGGAAGAGGAAGAGGGACTTCACCCCACATCTCTTTTACAAGCAAATATATAAAGTGTGGAGATGTAAATGGTGCACCTAGAGCTGGCATAGCTGTGACCTCTGTTCATCCATCCACCCCTCCATCCATCCACCCGTCCATCCATCATCTATTCATCCACCCATCTACCCACCCACCTACTTGCCATTTGTTCCTTCATTCCTTCTCATGTGCTCTCTCTCTCTCTGTGTCTCTCTGTCTGTCTCTCTCTCTTTCCCCATGGGTGCTGGGGGTTTCCGTGCTGGCACAGATGATGGAAGAGGACACCCTAGAAGATTTTGCATCTGAGCACGGAGCTTCCCTAAGCATGGAGTCTTTCACGCAGAAAAGCCTTGTCTCCTCTCCTGAGGTTGTCACCATCCTCCTTCTTGCTCTCACATTTTGCCCCCTGTGGAGCCCTCTGACCTGCTGGGGTGGCTCCTGCCCTCTGAGCAGAGGTTGAGCTGTTTGCTGTCCCCCTGGGTGGGTCCCCTCTCCAGCAACGGGCAGGATCCCTTGCCAGGACAGGGCTGTTGGTGGAATCTGCTCCCCTGACTGTTTCTTCTGGGCTGTGAGACAGGGTCCTGGGAGAGACCTTGCAGTGGAGCCCTGCTGTGCAGCCCTGGGGCTGGCTGTGTGGGGGCCATGCTGGAGGCCAGTGCTGGGGGTCCCGAGGCAGCACTGACCCCATGGCACAGGCACTCAGTGGGTGTCTGCTCCAGGTGCCGGCAGGCAGCTATGAGCTGTCTTTAGCAATCCCTTGTGCTCTCCTTTCACTTTGGCCACAGTTACAGCTCCCTGGACCCAGGCACCCTGGAATAGGGAATCTCTGGAGGCATCAGAAACTTAGGCCTGTGCAAAGCAGGGTCATGCTGTCTTTGATGTCCTCGCACAGTGCCCATGGGTGAGGAATCTGGGCTCTTGGCACTGCTTGCATGCAGGGTCTATCTGATATGAGGGTGGGTGTTTCCCAGGACAACCAAGATACCACTGAGCAGAAGAAAACTGGTCTTTGAAACTTGATACTGGTGTGGTTGGACCATGCTGGATGGTGCTGGGGTGCAGGTCCTGCCTGAATGCCCACAGGGAAGACAGCAGAGCTGGAGCAGCATTGGGCAGACAAGGCAGGGGCAAGGCTCATCCCACTCTTGCTCCCTGTCATCTCCCCTGGTCGGTGCAGGAGCTGCCAGTGTCTGCAGGCTGGAGCCTGAACCTGGGTTGGTTGGAACTATGGATGTGAGTGAGAGCTTGGGCACAGCCTTGGGCTTCAGCAAGGTTACAGACACCTTCAGTGAAGCTTGAGCTCTGCAGCAGCATCTCCTGGTCCATACTGGGACACTCTATGTGCCAATATTTAGGAGCTGGTGGACAGAAACAGCAGAAGTGAGGTGCGCACCCATCTCTTGATGCGGAAAGTCTTCCCCTCCACCCTCTGGAGACCAGGGTGGAGGTGCAGGTGCCAAGGTGGCCTCACTGGTGATTCCTCTTCAGGCATTAGTGGCTGAGACTCAGCAGTTGATATGTGGGAATGTGTACTCTCCTGGCCTGTGGTCTCCATGAAGACCTCATGGCCCTGAGAAGTTGATTGCATTAGGACAGCACATCTGCAGAGCTTGGAGCTCTCTTCATGCTCAGACAGAAAGTCCCTCAGTGCCTGGGGCCTTCAGACCCACTGAGGGTGGGTTATCTCTCACCCCCAGCTACACGTCTCCACCTTCCCCTCCATCCCTCAGTCCTCACTCCTGCTGGAGGACCAGCATGCTGAGCTCAGAGGTGCCTGGAGTCTCTTCAGCTTCGGGTGACAAAGCAATCCAGTGTGTTGTCTCAACATCTCAGATTCATTCATTCTCCCCTCCTTGTTGTGAGGCTCATGCTTTCCTCTCAGGTGAGCTGGGTCTCCCTGAGGAGCAAAGGAAGATGGCAGGGACATTGAACGATGGCAAAGGGAGAAGCTTCCTGCCTGCCCTGGGCTCTGACGATGTTATGGGCCTTGCTGGCAGGGGCAGAAGGCTGTCTCTGCTCCATGCCATTGTTTCTTTCCTTTCTACCAGCTTGCTCTCTCTTGTGATGTAGACCACAGTGAGAATGGCCTTCTCAAATGCTTCTGTTCCTAAAGCAGATGTGGTGTTGGGCAGTGGGGAGTTTGAAAGTAAATTGTCCCTTGGGAAGTCAAGGTTGCTCTATGGACAGACCCTTCCCAGCATCGTCACTTGTTAGGCTACTCTCCTCCCTTGGCACACAATCTGTCCTGACAGCCTACTGACCTCCAAAGCTCCAGAAGTTCTCTTCTTTCCTGGAGGACATACCCAGGTATCCAGATATTTGCTGTGAACATCCCTGAGAGTCCTCAAGCTCTGGAGACACAGGGGCTGCCATGAGCTGTGGCTGGAACTGGAGCAGAGTTCAGATCACACCAGAGTAGCTGGCTGTTCCCTTGGAGTGGGCTGTGCTCATCCCAACAAAGTGTGAGGAAAAGGAAGATGGTTTGAAAATAACTCTGGAGCTTTTGGGTTTTCCTTACTGGTTAAGAGGTGCTTCCATGGATGAACACATTGTTCCAGGCTTCAGAAGACTTGTCTTAAGGCTTTTTGATCTCCAGTACCTCAAGTCTTAACTCAGAGGAGGAGCCTGAAGAAACTAATCATCTTTGGCCAGGGAACATTCTCCTCCAAAGTACTCTGGTTTGCAACCAGAGGAGGAGGACAAGAGGGCTTCACTGAAGAGATTTGTAGATGTGCTCACAACCTGTCCTCCTTGCCTTGGCTGCAGAAAGGGTTCAGCAATGAGATCACAGTGCAGGAGCAGAAAAGAAGCTGCGGTACCCTCAGGAAAGTAAGCAGTCTTCTGATTGAACTGCCCATGAGCATCACTACTGAGCGGGAAGACTGGTGTTGAGGGAATGCCAAAGACCAACCTGGGCTTCCTGGCAGGCCCAACACAGCTGCTCAGTTAGTGATAACGTTGCTTTTATGGGTCACACCCAACCGTGAAAGACCTAGGTGCAACCTGGTGCTCCTGGCAGTCACTTACTACCTCTGATGCGATTCCCATGGACTAGGAAGACATAAAACCTGCATTGGAGGCAGGTGTGGAGGAAGGGACCTGGAGAGCAGACAGTGCTTGTGGGCACAGGGTAAAGGGGTGTCAGAGAGGCTTGTGTGAGCAATGCTGTAGGGAGCTGGCATGGGACAGCACTCCTGGAGACCTGGCTCCTCCAGCACGGGTGCGCAGGGCTGCCTGGCTGTCCCAGGGTGCAGGTGCCATGGAAGAGTCGCTGGCAAGGAGCCGTCTTCCATCTGTGAAGGAGGATGCCCTTCCTGCCATGTGTGTGGCATGGCTGGCAATGCACGTGTGCTGACCCAGCTGCTGTCCTGGCAGCGCAAGGAGCCTGCACCCACCTCTGCCCCGGGGTGGCTGGGCATTCTCGTGGGGGCTAGTGATGGACCCTGCCCACACGCAGCCCCCGTGGTGCTGCCCGCCCAGGCACAGCTCTGCTGGCACTCCTCAGGGAGCCCAGGGCAGGGGGGCTGGCGGGAGGTCTGCCACTTGCCTGGGTGCTGCCAGGGCACAGCCTGGGCACTGTGCCTGGGGACCTTTGCTTTCTTGGCACCTGGTACAGGAGGCAATAGGTGGGAGGTGGCATTTTTCTGCCAGGGGCTTTCACCAACGTCTGATTCCCCTCCTTGTGGAAGCCCTTCCACTAGTAATTGTTTTTCCTCCATTCTCTCTCTCCTCTAATCTCCTCTTTTCCCTTCCTCTGCCCCTCTGTTTCCCCTTATTCAACATCAGTAATTAGGTTTCCATTTTGGACGCAACTGTTCCAGACATTTACCCTGACACCCTTGTGTGGGGCCTGCCTCACATTTTCAAGGATAATTTTACTGGTTTGAGCAGGGAGCAGGCAGTCGCTCCCGCTCCGTGGGGCTGGAGCACACGCTGGTGCTGCAGAGGGTCGTTCTTGCCCAGCCTGCAGCGGTGACGCCGGCTCTGCCCACAGCCTGGTGCCTGTGTCATGGGCAGAGCCAGGGCTCACAGCACTGCCCTTCGCGTGGGTGGTGTTTTCATCCACAGCTCAGAGCACACGGTCCTTCGCTCACTGCTCCCCACCTGGTGAGATGGGGAGAGAAACACAACAAAGGGTTCATGGGTTGAAAGGAGGACAGGGAGGGCTCACTCAGCACTTCTGGTCACAGGCAAAATAGACTTGACCTGGGGAAGAAAAATCAATTTAATTTGTTACTAATCAATCAGAGTAGGACAGTGAGACATAACAACCACATCTTACAACACCTTGCCCCCACCCCTCCCTTCTTCCCAGGCTCCCATCACTTTGCTCCCCATTTCTCTACCTTCTTCCCCAGCGGCACAGGGGGCAGGGAATGGGGGTTCAGTCAGGTCACCTCTGCTGCTCTTTCTGGCATGAGATCCCTCCCATGAGCTGCAAGAGTCCAGGAACAAAGTGTTCCAATGCGGGCTTCCCATAGAGTCACGGACCTCTTTGGGCTCAGCTCCTGGCTCCTGCATGGGGACCTCCACAGGCTGAAGACAGGTCTCTGGTCCA
>NW_010334302.1:9119-17026 GCF_000700745.2 Antrostomus carolinensis
AACCGCTTGGTTTCAGCATTGCTAGAAACCTCTGCTACATAATTGCTCCTGATGAGATTTCCCTGGAGAGCTGGAAAGGAAGGATGGACTTTGGAATGAGTTTGAGATGCAGCATCTGCTAGGAAGGGGAAAGGGCCTTTCTGATGCCTAAAGGTAGTTTCTTTTCTTGCTCATGCTCCTGGCAGTCTGACATAGTCTTAGGGCATGTGGATGAAGCTGAGAGTGAAGCTACTCCTAACACCAGCTGCTGCCTACAATGAAATTTCAGCCTGTGCTGGTGGAGATTGTTAGAGCCAGCTGCAAATGGGAGTCAGGTGGGGAGCCCAAGTTGGGTTTAACTATCTGTGTTCCCCTGCCTCATGAGCAGTGCCCTGATGGCTCTTAATGTGTCCACTGGGAACACTGCGCCCACTTTTGTACTTCCAACAAAGCTGCAGGTATTGCTGATCTGTCAGTCAGCCACTGCCCAGAGCTAAATGTGGTCCCTGGAAAGGATAGAGGGGCTCAGTCCCCATCATGGCATTAACCCCCTTATTTTCAGTCCCTTCTCTCCATCACTGAGTTGCCAGGCTCTTTGTGGAAATCCTGCCTCAACTCTTGCATGAATAATAATAATAATTTAGTCAGCCCTGTCCAAGGCAGATCAGCTTTGTCACTCATGACAGCAGTCATCAGCACTTAGGTAACGTATGTTTGATGCTAACTCTTCTTGCTCCAATTGCAATGCAGGGCTCGGAGCATTGGGTATTTATAGAGAGAGAAACTCCTAGGCTGGAAGCTGTAGCTCTAAAGAAAGCTCTGGTTGTCAAGAAAGAAGAAGCACATGCAGGTACCTCAGAGGTGAAAACAAGTACGAGCATATCGAAAGTGGAGATGGCAGTAGGGGAAGCCAAGGAGGTGACAGGCCAGGAAGAGCCAGCCATGGATACCCGGACGAGAGCAAAAATGATTGCTAGTCCAGAGGATTTTGAGTCTGTCTGGGAGGATGAGATCTCTGAGAAGGAAACGAGGGGGGAGCCCATCCAGGAGACAGAGCACCTGCCAGCTGAGAGCACAGAGGAGGAGCCCCAGGAGCAAGGCAAGGAAGCAACCACCAGTGAGCCCAGTCTGCCCAAGCCATGTCAGCAGCATGAAGAGAGACAAAAGGACAAGACTCTGGGGGCAGAGCCTCCCCAGGAAGAAAGCAAGGTGGTCTCCAAGGATTGTGCTTCTGCAGCCTCCAGGAAGCAGGAGGCCAGAGTGATAGCTGCAGCCACAGAGCTTGTTAAGATTAAAGTGAAGGCTAGTGATGACAGTTCAGAGACTTCGGCGACCCAGAGGATCATCTACTTAGGAGATCCAGAGGGAGAGGAGAAGGACAGTAAAACATGCCTGCTCTCGGAGACTGATGGATGGCATGGCTTGGAGGAGAGACTAGAAGCTGCTGTGAACACATCTGGGGAGGGATCTGGGCACATGGCACCTGCAGCAGCAGGGTTCCAGCCCCCTTCCTCAGCAAGTCAGCAACACAGGGCAGTGTCTGGAAGGCCTACTGAAGCACTGGAGCAGGCCAGGACAGGCTGTGATGGGACGAGCCCAGTGGGACATCTCACCTTGGGGCAGGAGGAAGGGCTGCCCCTACAGCAAGAGAAAGCATCTGATGGGCTGACAGGCCACAAAGCACCCGAGGGAGGTGAAGCTCTGCCATGTTCCCAAGAGGTGGGACCAGAGGAGACAGATCTGCAAAGCCCAGTGGGAGGCTTGAAGCCATGTGGACTGGCAGGGCACAACCGTGGGGCTGAGGAGCACAGAGGGAGCCCAGTACAGAGCCCAGACAGCTGTATGGCAGTGGAGGGGCTCTCAGGAAGGGTTGGAGAAGACAGCGACAAGGAGGAAAGTGCTGGAGTGATTCTTCAGATGGAAGAGATAGAAACCAAGTCACCTCCATCAGCTGTGCCTCAGCAGGGCCACCCACTCACCACTTCAGGGTCGGAGGGGGATAAACGCAGCACTCATGTCCCTACACCCTTTCCC
Source organism: Antrostomus carolinensis (assembly GCF_000700745.2). Lineage (NCBI taxonomy): Eukaryota > Metazoa > Chordata > Aves > Caprimulgiformes > Caprimulgidae > Antrostomus > Antrostomus carolinensis. The sequence goes on from NW_010334302.1 coordinate 11,133, forward strand.
CAGCAATCCAGCCCTGTCCCTGCTGAGCCAGCCCCAGGCGCTGAGCCTGAGGGCAGGGACCTGTCCCAGGGCACCAGCCCTGTCAGAGGTGTGGGCATACCCAAGGACATGAACCCCTCAGCAGAGGTGGCACACGAGGAGGCAAGCCCTGTAGTAGGCAAAGGAGTACCCAAGGACATGAGCCCTGTAGCAGAGGTGGCAATACCCAGGGGTGCCAGTCCTCAGTCTGAAGAACAACCCCAAGACATGGGCTTTGCTATCTGGAAACCACACCAAGGTGCAAGTCCTGTTGCAGGAGGACCACCCCAAAACACAGACACTGAAGCAGAGCTGGTCCAGGTCAGAGACCCAGCCACAAGGGAGGTGGCCCAGGACATTGACCCTGTCACAGCAATGGCATCCCAGAGCAAAGTCCCTGCTGCAGAAGAGCCACTCCAGGAGAAGTCCATGATAAAAGAGCTCTCCCAGGACACAGGGCCCACATCAGGGCAGCTGACCAGAGGTGCAGACTGTGGGATGGAAGAATTGTCCCGTGACAGAAGCCCTTGCATGGAAGAGCTGCCTCCCAAGACAGAAGAACCAGAGCAACAGACTGAGGCCCTAATAAGACACCTGCCCCAGGAGGGTCCTGTGGCTGGAGGGCTGCTCCACGCTACAGATCTCACAGTGCAAAAGATATCCTGGGACTTGGGCTTTAATGTGGGACAAGATCTGAAGGGCAGGAGCTCTACAGTAGGAGAAACCACAAGAGACAGTGATCTTGCTCAGGGGCAGTCACCACAGGATAAGTCTGCTCCCAAAGAAGCTGCTGATGTCCTGCACTCCCACTCCCCTGTAGCAGAATTGTGTCAAGGAAGAGAGAACTTCCCGCTCTCTAGCTTGATCTGTAAAGGTGTGGGAGAGCTGCAAGTGAGCAGTGGGACACATCAAATAGAGTCTGGGTCACTGATGTGTGTGGCTGGGAGGACAGGAGCTGAGTCCCAGGAGCATGGAGATGTCACTGTGGCCCCAGGTGTCTGGCAGGACAGTGAGAGCTACAGAAAAACCTCAGTGGCCTCTAAGGTTAAGATGTTTGAGCAAAGCGAAGCAGAGCGAAGGTCAGCCCAGGAGGGACAGGCGCATGTGCCTGAAGCTGAGACAGCAGCAAAAGCGAAGGGGAAGGCGGGTCTGGCACAGGATATGCTTTTGAGCACAGGCCTCGCCTCACCGCCAGTGGTGCCGGCCACTCTGGTGGGACCTGTGTCTAGCATGGGCTCCTTGGCCCTCGGGCAGGGTGCTGGTTCAGGACACACCTCCCAGCCTCTCTCTCTGAAGGAGGATGTTTCCGTTGACCTGGAGCATGAAGGAGAAGACAGTGCTGACCTGGCCTCCCCCGACTCTGGCTGTGAACTGACACTGGCAGAAGCTGTGGTAACTCTTCCAATGAACTGTCCGGATGGAAAGTTCATGCGCATGTTGTGTGGCTCTTTTATGATCATGTCCAGTGGCTCCTCACATATCCATTGACTGACAGCAGTCGCTTTGCATCCCCTGTCCTTCTATGTATGCGTGTGTGGTCGGGCTTATTTGCTGAATGCAGACCCGCTGGCGAGTTGGTTCATCAGCTTTTGTTTTGTGACTCCTCCCCAACATTTGGCTCCCTGGAGAATGCCGCTCGCTAAACCTGAGAGTGGACACCCAAGCTTCATGTCCAGGAGCAAGAAAGGGAGATGGGGGGTGGCTGAAGGAGCTGCGACTGTCACGGACACGCACACACACCTAGCAGCAGCGTGCCTACGCTTCCAGCTTCACCTTGCATTTCTTACGTTGATATCCCTTCTTGCTTAGCTTGCCAGCCTCACCCACCCTCCCCTGTCTTCGGCAAGCTGGTGGCTGGATGATGAAATAGCTTTCTTTGCTCTTGTAAGCGCTAGACCAGCTCCTGTAGAGTTCACTTCCTTAAACCTAACCATTTTCTCTAATCCAGAGCAAATCTCAGGAACCAAGTGGGGAAGAAAAGGATTTATCTGACCCGTCAGTAAAATCCAGCCTGAAAGAAGAGAATTTAAAGACTGCTGTTCCAGTGGTCTTCCAGGTCTCAGTGCTGTTTTACTAACTGCTTCTTACTGTAGTATGAAAGCTCATCTTAACCAGCTGAGGGCTGTGTGCTTCCAGCTCCTCTCCCCATTGCAGAGCTGTTATGTATATATTTATACATACACACACACACAGAGACAAAAACATGTATGCAGGTGTGTTTTTTTGAAGTTTGTTTGACACCCTGTTTCTCATACCTCTCAACCTCCCAGCAGCGCCAAGGGAAGGTTGTGCCAGCACAGCCTGGCCCGTTGGGGTAATGGCTCTGGCTGCAAATGCTTGGACCAGAGTCCGGGAGGTGGGTTTCCTCTGGCATCAATGGTCTTGGAGCTGTTCCTAAGGAGAATTGCCTGGAGCGAGATGCAAAGTCCAGCAATGGGTCTAGATTTCCCTTGACTCCATGGTAATGTGTGGAGAGGGGAAATGCACCCTCTGATGGCAGAGTTGAGAGGTATGTCCATGTCTGGAGAAGAGCTAACGGAGGGAGGTCACCCCTTAGCTCTGATCGTGCTGTCAATTACACTGAACAAACGCTCAACCAAGTTGTCCCTAAGACTCGGCCCTGGCTGCGTGAGGTCTCTGGAGGGGGGACGTTGTGTTGGTGGGGCAGATTCAGATTCCCCCCAGCCCGGCGCAGGGCTGGTCCTCCTCCCCCTGGGGCAATGCTCCACAGGGCCCATGCGGATGCTCAGTGGAATTGGCACTCTCCTCTGCTTCTCCTTCATCGTGCGTGGCTGATGGGACCCTTTTCTTTCAAACTTTTCTCTCTTTCTTTGCCTTTGTTTGTTTTTTTTGAGTGCCTAACCTTACTGACGTACGATAGCACTGGTGTCTGAGCTGTTCCTGAATGTCTCGTAACAGACCTGTTGTTTTGCATACACCTGCTTCCACAGGGTGCACTGACGTGCCTCCAAGCTGGCCAAGCTTTTCTGTGTGACTGACCCTTTCTGGAGATGATTAATTACCAATAGACTTTTGAGAAAATCAGGTTGGATAAGCCTTCTCCTCCCACCCCACCCCTGTAAAGTTGCTGCTGTCAGAAAGGTTTCAGTCTCCATGCTTGAGTTGTGTTTGACTCTACTTTGTGCTGTTTGCTGCAGCCTTCCTTCTCCTCCTCCTCCTCCTCCCCTCTCCCCTGTTGGCACTGCCAGCACTGCCGTGCCATGCGGTGCTCACCATCTCCGTGTTTCTCCATCCTTGTGTCTCATTCAGAGAGCAGGCTTGAGGGAGGGTGCAGAGGAAAAAGCTAAGCCACCTCGGCACAGGGCTCCCGAGAGTGACACTGGCGATGAGGAGCAGGACCAAGAGAAGGACTCAGTCTTTCTGAAGGACAACCACCTGGCCATCGAGCGCAAGTGCTCCAGCATCACAGTCAGTTCAACGTCCAGCCTAGAAGCAGAGGTGGACTTCACAGTGATCGGTGACTTCCATGGCACAGCCTTTGAGGACATCTCCCGAAGCCTGCCTGAGCTGGACAAGGACAAGAGTGAAACGGGAGACGAAGGCCTGGTTTCCTTCCAGCACTCTGACAAAGTAGTTCCTGGACTGGATGAGAATGTCAAAGGTGGGGAGAAGATCTCCCAGCCCAGCCCAGATGTCTCCCAGCTAGAGGTACACAGGGATGCCATTTCACCAAGACTGTCTCAGTGCCATCATGCCTTCATGTTCCTTGTCCTGGTGCCTGGTATTGCCTCGCTGGTGTGTGCTCCCACGTTGGTTTGGAAGAGCATGCTAGCTTTCAAACATCCCTGGGTTCCTGTCTGGTGTAGCTGTTTTCCCCCAGTGCACGGGGTCACCTGTGTTGCATGGCTCTGTCGTGTGTTTTGTCTATCTGCTAACCAGGAGAAGTCATCGTCGTCTCTTAATCCCATGTTTGGCTGCCCACCCTGTCCCTCACACCACTGCAGCATGTCAGCAGCTGGGAAGGGCGTATCACTAACCAGTGGCTCTGTCCTTGTGGTTTGCATGAAGTCAGTGACCAGTTTGTGTAGTAAGAGAAACGTGCTGCCAACTAACCTCTGTGGTCATGCCGGGGCTGGGAGGGGTTTACAGAGGAGCTTGTGGGAGCTGCTGCAAAGCTCGTGAAGGGTCACTCCGATACCTGGAGTGATTACAACAGGGGTAAGAAAAATGCAGGCAGCATGCATGTGGACGTTGAGTGTATGCCACAGTGAGAGGACCAGCACTGGACCAGGGCCATCTCCTGCCCGGTCAGTGTTGGGGCAGCCCTCCAGCCTTGGCAGGTAAGTCCCCAACGCTGCCTGGAGCTGCCGGGGTGAGTCCAGACCTGGAACCAGGAAGAAGCTGCAGAATTAGAGGGAGTTTTCTCTAAGCCACTGGAAGCCCTTGTGCAGAGCATCCAATGCCATGGGCTTCAGGGTCACACTGGGGTTGTGACCATGGGTGATCAGCTCTGTGTTGCCCCATGGCCGGTGCTGGGCAGGGGTGGCTGTTAGCTCAGAAATGCTGAGCACTGGCTCAGCATCCCCTGTGCAGGAGCCCTTGGCAGCTCCAGTTTCCTGTAGCGGGGGAGTGCTGGAAGGCTGTCTCCATTCCCCTGAGGTTCTCACACCCCAGATGTAACCACAGCCACTGGAAGCTGGTGCAGATCTTAAATCTGCTGCAGAGCACAAATGAAATGGATTTGGTGGGTCTCGCTAGCTTTTTGAAGACCAGTTAACCTAATGCACGATGTCTATAAATCTATCCAAAAAATCCCTGAGAACCTCAGGGACAGAACATCTCTCTGATTTGGGGTATGTCAGCCACACAGGGCACTTTGCGTGGTGGCCATCTGTCCAGGGCAGCAGCCTGGCCTCTGCTGTTTGCCCAGGTAGGGCTTGGCGTGATGCTTGCAGGACATCATATGTGAGTGGCACTTGCAGAGGAGCAGGGCAGGGATGCTCTGCTCGTGGGGGCTGGTGCACAAGGAGCACTCAGGGCTGTTGGCATCATGCCCCAGTGCCTGACTTGCTGTGTTTCTTCTCCAGTCAACAGCCCCAAAAATGGATGGTGTGACTGTTGGCCTTGGGCCAGGCATGAAGAAGCCTGAAGCAGACGGCTCTGCTCCCCACCGGGTTGGCACCACAGATGCAGCCCAGGTGACGTGCTGGCTCCATCCTCATGGAATCATAGAATCATAGAAGGGTTTGGGTTGGAAGAGACAAACTTCCTGCAGTGAGCAGGGACCACTTCAACAAGATCAGGTTGCTCAGAGCCCCATCCAAGCTGACCTTGAATGTTTCCAGGGATGGGGCTTCTGCCACCTCCTGTGGCCCTGCTCCCCAATGGCTCTGCCAAGCCTCTGTCCAGCAAAACCTGTCCCTGGGCACCAGCACGGGGAGGGCAGGAGCTGAGTGGGGCAGTCAGGGCCTCTGCTCACCCTTGTCTTGCTGGAGTTCCCAAAACATCAAACCAAATCCCACAAGAGATACTTTGTCTGTGTCCCTGGTCCCATCTGCCATGCCAGTGGGCAGTGCTGGGACATGGGGACATCTCCAGAGGGTGACAGCCACCATGCATGCTGCACCATGTGTGTCCGTGGCCTGATGGCCCTCCCTGCCTTCCTCTAGCAGGAAGGATGGCCACACCATCTCTGTGTCACCCCCTCCGTGGCACCTCCAGCCTCACCAGTTTCCTTTGCCCTCGCAGGTGGAAGGAGGGACCCCGGGCAGCAGGGACGCTGCAGTCACTGCTCACGCTGGCACCACAGAGACAGCACCAGCGACCTCAGTAAGCGGGGCTGGCACCTTGAGAGGTGGGGCAGCTGCTGTCCCCTCTGGTCCCTCTGCTCCGGCGAGGTGATGGGGGCTGGCTGT
>NW_010334303.1:0-6945 GCF_000700745.2 Antrostomus carolinensis
GGGTGGTGCCCTTGGGACACCTAATAAGCGGGGATGAGGATGCACGCCCGGCTGTTGGCGTTGGCTGCTGCTCGGCCACAGCAGAAGCACCTGGGACAGTTATCCCGGGAGAGGCTTCGGGACCGTTCTTGCGGTTTGGCTTTTGTTCCAGCCTGTTAACGCTTTTGCAGGCGGTGAGGTGACAAATGTCTCACCTGGGCTGGCTCCTCTGGTGACAGACTCGTGGCGGGGGACATGGTGTGGCGTTAATTTCCTTTTAGTTTCCTACCCGTGCAATACTGCTGGTGTTTTACAGAGAAATGAAATAGAAACCAATCAAATTTGCTTTTTCTTAACGAGAAAAGTTAGACTTGGAATACGAGGGTACTCACTGGAGCTATTTAATTCAACTTAGAGCTTATTTTATGATCTGAAACACTAGGTATGAATGTCACAACGTTATGCTCAGTTAGAGATATAACCCTGACCACAGTAAGTTGTCAGGAAACACAAAATTAACGCTGTGCTAAGGAAGATAATAAAATAAAGCCTTGTGGTATTTTGTTTAATACAGAATGGCTGAGTGTACAAAGAGTGAATGCTTCAAATGAGCATTCTGTGCCTATTTACATGAATAATGCTTCACCCAGAAACCTGTGTGTACTCAATATTTATGTGATTTGGGCAGTTCTTAGGCTCATCTTTCATTGAGGGATCATTTCAGCTTCACTTTTCCTTGCAGTGCTCTGCTGTCACTGTGCCTAAAGTTCATTATTGGAGTATTTCAGCAGAGGAATATCCCAGAAACACTGAAGTGGACGCACTTGACTTTTGGGAGAGATCTGTTTACCTCCATTAGTGAGAATGCTGGTTCCATTTTCCACTTGAGACAGCAGTTTGTTGCCTTTAAGTCGAGCTGCCCTGAGGTTTGAGTTGTGTGCCTGGTGCTGATGGCGTTTCAGGGTTTAACGCGAGCGCAAAGCCTGTGGAATCTTGCGGGATGGCATCTTTTATTTCATCCATAATGTGTGGCAAATCACAGAGGAAAAAAATACAGCTTGTTGGTGTTTGGAGCCATGCTTTTCTATTCTGAACAAATAACCTATCTTTAGATTTCTAATCTAAAATATTTTATCTGTTCAGTTTATTTTTAGCAGGTGATTGTTAGCTCTTGTTGTGTGACTGTTGGTTGACAGTGTCTGCAAGGTGGCTGGATTTCCCTTGAAATAAACGTGGTGCAACGACAGCGACATTGCTAACGTTCTTTTCAGAATAAATTAATAAATTCCTTTTCTTGATAACTTTTTTATTTAATTTTTGAGTTGAAACATCATCAAGTTACTGGAATTTCCCTGTTAGTGGGGATCTTCACGAATTGATAAGGTTTGGGCTCTTATTTGACGTAAATTAGGGAAACGCTGACTTGGGAAGAAGGAACTGAAGTGGAACACAGTTTACAGGGTCTGTGGCAGTCAGGGGAGGCTGGTTTTCAATAGAGGGAGAACTCCTGCACCTGCTGCTCTGCCTTTTCAAGGAAGAGGCTGGTTTTGTGCCTGCTGCCTTACTTAAAGCCTCTATTTCGGGCCTGTTGAAGATTTGGAAGCAGAACTGAGAATGGAGGTGGGATTTGTGGCTGATGTGTTCTATTTGATATTGACAGGGAGGCTTCTCAGTTTGTGTGAGTAATGGTTTTCCTTGGAAAGCAAATGTTATTTGAGCAATAAATCACAATACAAGAGCTGGGAAGTTATTGTTAAATCTCATTATACATGCACAAGAGCACTCTAGCACGTCACAGATTCAGCTATTATCTTTTATTTATGTTTATTTGGGAGGACTTGATGATCAGTTGACAGATGTCTTCCACTTTTCACTACCATGACAAGTCCATGACTTGTTTTAATAAAACTCCAGCCTGTTGTTGCCCAATCCAGATGAAATTCCTTATCTTGTTCTGGTTTCTGCACCTTTGTGTTCTTATACCTCTCGCACAGCTTGACCTCTACAGCAGAACAGTGACTGAGGAGCAGCCAATTTATCCTGTGTTCTATTATTCCCAAATTGTTCTCATTTGTTCTCTTAAAATACATTGTTGTACACCTACTGCTGCTGATTTATAGTTGGGCATAAACAGGGAGGTGAGGAAAATGCGTGTCTGGATGTAAGAGAACATGAACTTTTTTGCATGTTCAGTCCCTTGTTAACAATCAGTCCACTTGTGGCAGGAGCTGCTGAGGGAGATGCTGACACTCAGTTGTGTTACCTGCTGAATATCTGCAGGTAAAACCTCCCACTTCAGAAGGGCTGCCTTGCTGTGTCAGCTTTTTGGGTAGCCTAAATAAAATCTCAGAACTAGGAAATCAAAGCTGCAAAGCTGCTGAGTATTTATTTCAGTCCATTTTTCCAGAAGAGTTTCTTCCGTTTCAGACACGTTTCCCATTGTGACTGGAAATGATGGTTTAGGATAGAAAAAGGGAAGGTGACTGGGCATGAACTGGGCTTTGTTGGGGTCAGCAGGGACTGGTGTGTCCTCTTCCTCCTCCCACCCTGCCAAAGCTGGTGGCACTGTGTGTGGGTGGGTGAAGGGGATACGTGGGTTTGTTTTGCCGTGCTCTGCAGCAGCGCTAGTCGTTGCCAGACTTGGGAAATCCTGGTTTTAGTTGGGAATAGTGTGCTGGGGAAGAAGGAACTGAAGTGGAACACAGTTTACACAGTCTGTGACAGTCAGGGGACAGTCAGGGCTGAGGCCCTCTGCTCCCCACCTCCCCTCCAGAAGTAAACTCTGTCACCAGAGGTGGCTGCATTTTCAGAGGTAAAATTAAAGTGGCTAATGAATTTGAGTCGTATAATCTGTTCTTCCAACTTCCTCATTCACATCACTGAATGAAAATGTGAAAGAAAGTAATTGAAGCATTTAATAGACAGGTATCCACATACTTTCATTTTCTTGTGGGAAAAATGAAGGGCAGAAGCAGCTCTGGAGGCAGAGCTCTGTTTCTGTTCTCAGGCTGGTTGCCTTCAGGTTTCTGTGCAGATGGGATGTGGTGTAACACTCCACTACAGCAGCCCTTCACCTGTCGTTTCTGTGCATAAATAGATGTTCTCCGTGACCAGCGAGCCTTGCTCAAAAACCTCAGAGACTTGACTGTCATGTTTTGCTTTCCAATTTCTACTTTTGCTTTGAGTTGACGTGAAATTTTCACTTGCTCTGAGCTTTGTGTTGATTTGTGTGCGGGGCAAAATGATGCCCATCTCTGAAATGGCAAATCTCTACCCATGAGGCTGATGCCAGTGGATGCATTTGTCTCTGCTGTGCGTTCCCTGTCAAAACTCTTTACTCCCCAGCTTGTTGCAGAGGCTGCTGTGGTGTGTTTGTTGTTGTTATTATGCAATTGCCTGGTTTTGATCCTTCTGTTTTGCAGAATTGCATAAACTCTAGTTGAATCCGTGCCTTGACAGAAAGGGAGTACTTCTGCTCCAGCACTGGCAAATCCTGCTGAGCCTTAGCAGAACAAACACTCCAAACTTCATGGGCAGCTGAGTTTAGAATAACTTAAAGATGAATAAATCTCTGACTGGGAGAGCAGTTGTTAAAAAGACTGACCTGTTGATGGTATAAAGGAGAAACATTTGCAGTATTTGAATTATTTCCTTAAATTTCCTGTGAGGATTAGCGATGCTGATGCCATGATCTGTCTGCTGGAGGACTCAGTCCTGAGGACACAGGACACAAGGGAGAGGATTCTGTTCTCAGAACTTTGATTTGGAAAGAGCATGTGGTTTTAATCATCTTGTCTTACATCTGTTAAGAGATATCAAATATTTGGGGCATTGTGTGGTGCTACTTTTGTGCTGTACACAATTGACATTATCTCCTGTTCTCCTCTTGCAGCGAGTCTGAAATCCTGCACCATGACAAACAATATGAGCCTTTTTACTCTTCCTTTGTTGCACTTTCTACGCATTACATCACTACTGTGTGTGGGCTAAGTAAGTGTTCCCCATCCTTTGCTTCTTTTGCTCTTGTGTTATGACTAGGATATAGTAAAAGTGAACTTAGAGCTGTTGTCCTTTTGGTATTTGCCTCGAACCCTCTTTTTGAATCAGACTTTTAAGGCAGAGCTGTTGCTTGCTTTTATTCTGGCAAAACCTCAATTCAGATGGAAAGAGAAACTTGTTAATAGGAGTATTTGGCCACCAAATACTGGGCAGCATTGACACTTTAGTTGCTTATTCTTTAGGGAAAATAATTTTTGGTTAAATAAAGTGTTTGAAACCATTTTCAGGATTTTTAGATTATTCTTTAGCAGTTATGTTATTAAGTTGGAATGAATGATCAAAACATTGTGACTCAAAGTATTTTATATTATTTTTGCTGATAGAATGCAGTAATTTTAGCAAAAAAAGTGGTTTTGGTCAACTTGTTTCATGTTCTTCAGTGCTTCTGTCGGTATTAAATAATGTTGCTGGGGAAGCCATTGTGTCTATCTAAATTACCTTGTCTGAGTAGAAGGCATTATCCTTGTTTTACTGACATTTCTTGGGTTACATTTTAATGAGACTGAAATTATATTGCATCTGTGTGTTAGGCATGATAGATTGTGTATGCCTGTGTGTTGTATATCATTCTCTTTTATTGAAAGCATTAAGAACATCCTGTAATGAACTGTTTAAGAACTGAGTGATGCAAGCATCTGCTTTTTTCAGTCCCAAGAAACCAACTGCAATCAGTGGCAGCTGCTTGTAAAGTCCTGATTGAATTCTCACTGCTGCGTCTTGAGAACCCGGATGAAGCCTGTGCTGTTTCACAGGTGAGCACAGATTTTGACCCTGTGGGCAAGCCCCAGTATGAAAATGGGTTTTGGCTTCTAATTCCGAAATATATGCTCTGATGTTACATAAAATAGAATTACTGAAGCTCTGAAAATATTTGAGATCTAGCACTTGGGTAGAGACTGATACTGCTGGATCTTCCCTCTGCATTGTTTTCTCAGAATCTCACCAAACTAAAGGTGGCCTGAAGCCTCGTGTACCCAGTTCTCAGTGAAATCTGTTGCAGTTTCCTATGGTCTCATTTGGTTTTGTGTAACAACCGGGATCAAAACTCTTCTGTTACCTGGTTTTTGAATTTTTAAAGATGGATCCTTCCCCAGTTGTATTTTAGTCTTCCAGGAAAGCCCGAATCTATTTCAGAGAGGAAAGGCACGTGAAAAGTGTTCACATAACATAGCTTCTGATGGGGCCAGCTTTAAGCTTTAGCATGTCATAGGAGAGAGAGCTTTTCCAGATGCTTTTCCATAACAAGTTCACGGAACAGTGTTAGTGACCTGAATTACCTGCACCTACTAAGCTGCCACAATCTTTGGTATGAGATCAGAGTGGATTTGATGTTGCAGTAGACTTACTAGCTGATGTTGCAGGACTCTTAATGCTGCTAAGAATAAACAGTATCGAGGAATAATTGGGATCAAGAGAGTTTAAACTGTGCTTGATGTCTTTTTCTTTGTAGAAACACCTCATTCTCCTGATAAAGGGGCTGTGCACGGGCTGCAGCCGCCTGGATCGAACTGAAATTATTACCTTCACAGCGATGATGAAATCAGCCAAGCTGCCTCAGACTGTCAAAACCCTCTCTGATGGTAGGTGTTTTAATTTACAGTTACATCACTTCAGTTAGGCATAGAAAATACTGTCTTTTTTTATGTACAAAATGATGTTTTGCTGTTTCCCCTGCAGTAGAGGACCAGAAGGAGCTGGCCTCCCCCGTGAGCCCAGAACTAAGACAAAAAGAAGTGCAGATGAACTTCCTCAATCAGCTGACATCAGTCTTTAACCCTCGAGTCTCATCACCATCTATCACACCAGAGGCACAGGTAAATAAGTGACCCTAGAAGAGAAGCAGCCTCAATTTTAGCATTAATAACACTGGTGCAGGGAAGGACAGAGGCCAGTAAATGGTGGGTTTTTAGTACATCCATGTAAATAAAACCTTTCTTAAGTATTAAAATCCTACTTACATGTTGGTGAATGGCAAACAACTAAATACAGTTTGCATTGCATCGGCACTAGGAGTTTAGTTGCCTCGTGGAAGTTAATGCTCAGTGATGTTCAGAGCTCTTTTGAGTTCTGCTGCTGATGCAGCTTGCTGCTGTCTGGAGCCTTACTGCAATACCGTGTGTTTTTAATGCTTCCATAATGTATTTAGTATGTGCTTGCCTTTAGGTGGAAGGAGAGAGCGAGGATCAAGCTTCCACAGATCAAACCTCTGTGGCAAAGACAAAAAGCATATTCATTGCTCAGAATGTAGCCAGCCTGCAGGAACTTGGTGAGAATCAGCTTTGTGGCATTGGGGGGAAAAAAGTGTCAGAGCAAATGTGTCTCTCTCCATGTTACACCCCACAGCTCTGAACTGGAGCGAGCATTCTGACTCAGTGACGTGCTGATGTTACCAAGGGAGGTTGTGGCTGTAATGTAATTTTCTTTGTTGCAGAGGAGATGAGCTCAGTGTATTTGTATGCAGTCACCGTGTTTTGGGGGGGTAAATAAGGTGAACAATATAAAATAGCTTATGGGATGGCTTATTGAGCAGGTGTGAATTGGAGCAAGTGTGCCATGTAACATGCACACAGAGCTTTGTAACAGCATTACAAGTACTGACTGAAAACATCTCTGGTTTATGTGTTGTAAACTAGTCTTTGTCCTGTTACCTCATCTATGATGATATTTTCTCACCACAAAGAATAATTAAGTCAATTACTGTTGACCATTAGATTTATTCTGTCTAGAAGCTCTCCTGTGGAACAGTAAAAACCACATTGCTACTTTTGTTTGGTAGGTGGCTCTGAGAAACTTCTGAGAGTGTGCCTGAACCTCCCGTACTTTCTGCGATACATAAATCGATTTCAGGACGCGGTGTCAGCCAACTCCTTTTTTATTATGCCAGCCACAGTGGCAGATGCCACTGCT
>NW_010334304.1:0-6387 GCF_000700745.2 Antrostomus carolinensis
CAGCCAGCCACTTTTCCTGTAGCCTTTGCTGGGCTGGGATAGCATGTACACAGCCCAAGGTGTTTCTTGAAAGCCACAGGAAGGGTGAATTTGCTGCAATCCCGCCTGGTGCAGGTGGTGTGTGTGGGGGTGAGGTGGGGGAGGCTGCCACGGGCACACGGGGAGGCATGAGCCCTCATAGCTCCGTGAGATGAGGCTTGGGGGTGGTGCCCTGCTCTTCCCTGACCTGTCTCCTTGTGCTGTTTGGCCCCACTTACTGGGGTCCATCATGGGAGGGGGATGAAAGTGGCTCTCCCATCTTCCCTCTCCTGACCCTTTAGATCTTGAGGAAAAAAGTGAGGAAAAGCTGCAAATGAGTCCCTAAAAGGCTGCGGGGTGGAAAGGGGTGAGGGACGGGGGGGTTCCTGTCCTGCTCTGCCCATGAGGCATGGTCTGGGAGAACAGGGCTGTGCTGGCACAGCCCTGGTGAGCTGAGATGCTGTGGTAATGTCCAGGCTGGCTGGGGTGGGACCATGGTCCCCAAGACTTCTTGTGTAGCACTGCTGCATTAACCAGGCTGCAGCAGAGAGGTGCCTGGGGACCTGTCCCATCAGGACAAGTTGGCTGGCCTTGTCACCATCCTGGCCATACTTTTGGTGGCCTGGGGATCAAAGAATCCCAGCATTGCCTAGATTGGAAAAACCCTTTAAGATCATCGAGTCCAATCATGAACCCAACACTGACAAGTCCCCATGTCCCTCAGCACTATGTCTACACAACTTTTCAATCCCTCCAGGGTTGGGGACTCCACCACTGCCCTGGGCAACCCCTTCCAGTGCCTGAGAACCCTTTCAGCAAAGAAATTCTTCCTCACATCCCATCTCAACTGCCCTGGGCACAACTTGAGGCCATTTCCTCTTGTCCTGTCACTTGGTCCTTGGTTGAACAGACCCACCCCCACCTCTCTCCACCCTAAGGGTTAGGGTTGGAAGGTTGGAACAGCCCTGTCCCATGGGCAAAGGCCACCAGGATGGGCAGGTCCTGCCTCCCTCAGCTCAGTGCTCTGAGGTGGAAGGTGTGAGGTGAAACCGTGGTGTGTGAGCACGACGGCTGTGCTAAAGGAGCAAGTGCAGAGCAAGCAAGTCTTGGTGCAACCCTTACACAGACGAGGTTTCTGTTTTCTTTCACCTTTTTATGAAGCTTCTTTTTTGAAGAAGCAGCAGATGAAAGAGCCCACTACTTGCATCAAACCCCTATCAAGTGCATTAAAGGAAATGTTTTTGGCTTCATAGTTTGCTTGGAAGGAACTAGTGGCAAAATGAGCAAGGAAGGCAAGGAAGACACCCCAGCTAGTTTAGCTGCATCTCCAGTGTCAGAAATTTGTTCTCTGAAGTAATTAGGATGCAGGTGTTTGAAAAGAATGCATGAAGCCATGTCACTAAGGTGCACTTTAGCTCAGCATCTTGGCTTCTGCTGCACCCCAGGGAAAGCTGCAAACTGTCCTAAATTACCTCATCCACTCAAAAAAAGTCACAGGCTTTTGAGCATGGCATGGGGCACGGATGGCACCCACAGCTGTGGGGACAGCATGCAGTGGTTGTACTTAATGATTTCTGAAACGTAGAGGAATATAAAAATCCAAGCAATAGATGGAGTGTGGGGGTTTTTTTACAGGTGGAAGGGGAGCACTGTACTTTTTACCACTCGCCACAGAAGGGCTGAAACTAAATCGAACCCAGAAGCTTAATCTGGTTTTAACAAGCTGGGAGGAGCTGGTAAGGAGTGGGGGTTAGTGGGAGGGGAGGGAGGGGATGCAGGTGCCCAGGGAGCAGGGACTGGCCCCAGCACATGCAAGAGGCTAAGTGACAGACCCAGGGTCGATCCCCGACTCCTTGGGACATGCTGTCCTGCTCATTGCAATGCTGGGTGATACCTTACTCAGCTTCAGACCCAGGGTGGGACGAGATGCTGTGCAGCCCAAGGGGTCTGGGCTACCGCACCCTGTGGAGCAGCAGCCTGGCTGGAACAACTTCCAGCAGAACTGCCCTTTCCTCTGGGAATGCTCTTTTTTCCCTGCAGTTTTCATGTAGGTAGTCCCTAGGTGGCCCTATGCAAGGTGGGCAGAAGTAGGTTCATGAAACTCCTGGGGAAGGAATTGTGGATCAAAACAGAGACCGGCAGGAACACGAGGACAGCCTCCAGCTCGGTACTTTGGCAGCTTTGGGGACAGCTGGGACTTCAGCTCTGCAGCTCCAGCGGCTGCTTCTCTCCCAGCCCAGGCAGGCACAGGCTGTTCAGTAGAGCTTGTGCCTTGGGGAGCGCTGGTTGCTGAGCTGATGAGAAATCTGCCTTTAAATTGGAGGCATTTGTAAGTGTGACTTGCTGGATTTCTAGGGAAACACTATTGAGCTGCTGTGCTATTGATTTAGACGTTGTACCTGGGGTTTGCAGTCTCACTCCTCTTCCTCGCCCTTTGCTTTGGGGCTCTGCAGGCACATGCTGACAGGAGCTCTTCCCTCCTTGCCCCAGGAGGGCAGTGGGGTAGTGCTGGTGTGGTTCCCCCCCACGCTGGGCTCACCCCTTCAGGGCAGAGCCTGCTGCAGCACAGCACTGTCCCAGCAAATACATTTATTTTCCTCCTTCCAGGCTCAAATTTTCTACTGTAGCAGGCAGAGAACACCTGCTGCAACCTCTCCACAGTATCACCTTGCAATCAGACACAGAGAAAGCAAGGATTTGAAGGGGACAGCAATTTTTAAAGGCAACTTCCAAGCTTGCTGTCTTTGCTGGGCGATGGCATGTCTCAGGAGGTATCATGAATGCCAATGACCCAAAAGTGAGCACCAAGAAGAAATTGCTTCCTCCAGACTCTGCTTCAGCATCTCTTGTGGTAATACCCTGGGGTCCTCACCCCTTGCCCTGCAGAAGGAGCTGGAGAAGCCTCTGAGCAGCTCAGGGCACTAAGCCAAACGGATAGAATTAATTCTGCTGCTGGAAAACCCACAGCAGCCGGGGCAGAGTGTGATCACTGCCCATGGTGAGTCCCTGTCCCCATCATGGACCTCCCAGGCAGGGCCGCCTTGTCACTGCTGTGGCCCCAAGCCTTGTAGGACCAGTTCCTTCACCCAACACTGCAGCTCCTGGGGTCACACCAGCCCCACAAACATGTCTAGGGCTGCCCCTACACCTTGACGTGGTCAGACTCTGTTGAACAGCAATTTAACATGAGGATGGTGTCTGCAGAACTCCCTCCTGTTGTTCCAGCTGCATTTCCCAGCCCGCTGGGAGTGGGACAGGAGGGTGGGATGCAGCAGGACTCGGGTCTCCGGTCTTTCCCCATCTCAGCTTTGGGGTTCCTGGGTCCATCTTGGCACCTTAAGAGCAGTAGGGCTGGTTCAGGTGGAAAAGGAGCATTTGGGGCACAGGGAGGGGAAATGGATTTTTCCCTTTTTGTGAGGGAAAAAAAGTAAATCCTCAGTACTGGTGTGAAATGGCACAGAAAAGGAGTTGTCTGGATTACAGAGAGAGAAATACCAATTGTATTAAAATGGGGGTAAAATCAGGAAGGTTTTATCAGGGCCATTCACTGGCAAAACTTGCAGCTACAGGCTGTATATGAAAAGGCTCAGGTTTGAATCCGCAGAAATATTCCTGTGAGAATAATCCTGCAGTATTGAGGCAAAACTCCTGTGGGGTCCAGTGGGAGCCTTGCTCAGGGTCTGGAGGATTTACCTTATCGCTCTTTTGAAGATGTTAAAGAGTTTAAAACCACTGGCTGACTTACCCGGAGGAAGATGATGTGCAGTGGCAATGCCAATGCCAGCATGTGATGGCCAGAGCCAGCAGCAGTGTCCCCACAGAGGTGCCAGGCTTTTCTCTTTGTCCTTTCCCATTCACCATACAGCAAGAGGAAAGAGATAAAAGAAAGAACTTGGGAAGTTTCTCTCTCCACACTCTGTCAGCTCTTTTTTTTTTTTTTTCCTCCTTCATTTCCTTTGTGCTTGGCTGGTTGTAAAGTCCTCTTTGTTGCTGGCTGCCCTCTGCCTTTGGTGCTCAGTGGAGATGCCAAATGGCCAGCGCGGGGTCACCGGAGGAGCCTTCCCGTGACGTGCTGTGCTTTGTTAGTGGGGGCCCTGCCATGTGTCACTCCCCGAAGGCTGTGGTGCTCCCTGGGAGCACCCTGGGAGCTGCACAGGCACTGATGTGACCCTGGAGGTGAAGCTTTTCTGCAGCTCTGGGTACCAATGTGTCCCCATGTGACTGTTCTGCCAAGGAGACAATGAGCTGTACTGGCACCTTGGGGGTCTGGTCTCCCAATGCGTTGCAATGGGATTCAGGCACGTGGGAGCTTTTAAATACCAGTTAGGGCTGCAGAACATGGTCGCTGGGGACAGTTGTCACTGCCCTTGTCCTGGGTTGGTGGCAGACGGCTGGCTTTGCTCTCCTGCCACACCCCTGCCACTCTGTTCCTGGGGCAAACAACCCCTGTCACGGTGCAGAGCTGCCCTGTGCCCCCAGCCACGGTGTGGGATGCACCCTGGGCACCACACTATCAAAACAACGGAGACTTTCATGAAAAAAAAAGAAAAGAAAAGAAATTTTTATTTTATTAAAAAATATTTTTATTTTGTTAAAAATTTTACTTAATGAAAAATATTCATTAACCTATTTCTGTTTTCTTGCTGCTGCAGTTATTTTTGGACCCCGTCTCTTTCTCACATAACCCAAGGCAATTTCATTTGATGAAAACCTTTCTGCAAGGCTGTTTAAACCCAGACTTAAGTGGAATGAAGAGAACTGTTGATAAGCAGTCGTCTCAGCTTTTTGGGATCTCCACTTTCCAATATGTGACAGGGAGAAGAGCTGGCCTGGGTGTCCCATGACCCTGTGGGTGCATGGGCTGTGCTGGCATAGATGGAGCTCCTCACCAAAGCACATCCCTGTTAGAAGCTGATGCCTTCTGGAAAGCTGGAGACCAGAGGGCATCCTGGTGTAGAAGGAGGAGCTCAGGTGAGGAGCCTCTGGGGACCTGTTGGAAAATCAGAGATGAGAACAACATGCCAGGCAGCTTGAAAGGCTGAGGCAGGACCAGCTGCCGTGGGGAATGTTCTGGCTGCCACACGTGGTGGCAGCTTCAAGGAAAAGGTGGGAAAAACAATGACTGTTGATAAGAGGAAAATTCTTCCTGTGCTCAGACAGGACTCGGACCACAGCCTGGAGGATAAACCTCTGGAACTCATATGGCATTTTTTTCTCTTGTGTTTCAGGTGGCTGTGGCTCTTTTCGCCATCAGTCTGAACATCCGATCAGCTCGAGTCCTGCACCACTGCAACCTCAGAGACAATTTGAGGCAGTGGCTTCCAAACGTTAAAGACATTATAGAAAAGTGGTCAGTTGAAAATTCCCCACTGTCTGATTTCACTCTGTATCCTCTTGTAGTTGTGCTGCTGTAAAAAATCAGCCACTGGCTGCTTGTTGCAACAGCATCTGGATTTCACCTGATGATTAAGTTGGGTTTTTTTTTCTATTTTGGGGTTCTTTTCACTTCCTGGTAATTGGTGCTGGGTTGCTGGGGAAGCTATCTGCATAACTGGAGAGATTTAGAGAGTCAGTAACAGAAGGGATGTTATCAGAGCCTGGTACTTTAGAAGAGGATGGTAATCCAAAGCTGATTATGGCTGGACTGGTGCAGTGGGAAATTTGGGACATATTGGACAGGGATGCTTTCCAGCAGCATCAAACGGCGTGGGGCTGTCTGTACCTGTCAGGGGCACGGAGGGGGACAAATAATGACCCTTGAGATCATGGCTGCTGGTCTCCTTTGCCAAAGAAAGTGGGGGTTAGGGGAGGGGGGGAAGGAGATGATAGGCAAAAAAACAGTGGTGGAAAGCACTCACCTACTCGCTGGGCTGTTGGTGGGCTCATGGCTGGAGGGTGAACATGTCCACAGCCAGGCTCATGTTCCCCTGCTGTGACAAAGTCCCGGTCCAGGGCTGGTCCCCGTGGGCACAGGTTGGTCCCACACAGCCTCCCTGAGTGCACAGATTGATTGCCTTGGACTTGACCACACTTTTGTGTTGTCCTTGATGAGTAATGCAGCCCGTGCAAAGCAAGCACGTACATCCCAGGGGTCAGAGGGAGTGATGACCTATCCCAGCTGGGGCAGAGGCGTCTCTCACTCTGTTGTCCTCTATTAACAAATATTGGGGATCTGATCACCTTCAGTCCTACAAATAAATACCAGGGGGAGCTGCATTGGTGCTATCCTTGGAAGAGGGCTTTGGGGCAGCCCTGAGGCCACTGGGCAGGAGTGGGCTGTGATGATGGGATGCTTTTTGCTCGTGGGGCAGCCGTTTGCAGAGGGAAGCAAAGCCCCGTGCCCAACCCTATAGAATCATAGAATAGATT
>NW_010334305.1:0-1514 GCF_000700745.2 Antrostomus carolinensis
CACCCCCCAAGATGTCCTGAGGTCCCCTCTGTCCCCAAACGTCCCTCGAGATGCTCCTGAGATGCCCCAACAGCCCTTGAGATGCCTCCTGAGATGTCCTGATGGTCCTCAAGGTGTCCTGGTGTCCCCTGGGGTGTCCCCTGTGTCCCCTGGGACCTTTATGACTCTTCAGGTGCCACCTCAGGTGCCCTGGTGGCCCCTCAAGATGCCTCCTCAGATGTCCTGATGCCCCTTGAGATGCTCTGATGTCCCCTGAGATGCCCCAATGCCCCTTGAGATGCCTCCTGAGATGTCCCAATGTCCCCTAAGATACTCTGATGTCCCCTGAGATGCCCCAATGCCCCCTGAGATGCCTCCTGAGATGCCCCAGTTGGCCCCCAAGATGCCCCAATGGTCCCTAAGGGACCCTGATGGTCCCCAAGATGCTCCAATGCCCCCCAAGATGACTCTGAGATACCCCAATGCCCCTTAGGATGCTCTGATGTCCCCTGAGATGCCCTCAAGGCCTCTAGAATGCCCCAAAGCCCCCTGAGATGCCTCCTGAGATGCCCTCAAGGCCCCTTAGGATGCTCCAAGACCTCTTGAGATTCTTCCTGAGAAGCCCCAATGGCCCATAAGATGCCCCAAAGCCCCTTGAGATGCCTCTGAGATGCCCCAGTGCTCCTTGAAATACCTCCTGAGAAGCCCCAAAACCCCTTGAGATGCCCTGATGGTCTCTAGGATGCCCCAAAGCCCCTTGAGATCCCTCCTGAGATGTTCCAGTGCCCCTTAGGATCCTCTGATGTCCCCTGAGATGCCCCACAGCCCCCTAGGATGCCTCAAAGCCCTTTGAGATGCCCCCCAAGATGCCCCAAAGCCCCTTGAGATCCCTCCTGAGAAGCCCCAATGGCCCATAAGATACCCCAAAGCTCCTTGAGATGTCCCCTAAGATGCTCTGATGTCCCTTGAGAGGCTCTAATGGCTCCTAGGATGTCCCAAAGCCCCTTGAGATGCCCCAAAGCCCCTTGAGATCCCTCCCGAGATGCCCCAAAGTCCCTTGAGAAGCCCCATGGCCCCCTAGGATGCCCCAAAGTCCTCTGAGATGCCTCCTGAGATGCCCCAGTTGGTCCCCAAGATGCTCCAGTGCCCCTCAAGATGCCTCCTGAGATGCCCCATGGCCCCCTAGGATGCCCTAAAGCCCCTTGAGATGTCTCCTGAGATGTCCCAATGCCCCCCAAGATGCCTCCTGATGGTCCCTAAGGGACCCTGATGGTCCCTAAGATGCTCCAATGCCCCCCAAGATACCTCCTGAGATGCCCCATAGCCCCCTTGAGATGCCCCAAAGCCCCTCAAGATGCCTCCTGAGATGCCCCAAAGTCCCTTGAGATGCCCCAAAGCCCCCCGAGATGCCTCCTGAGATGCTCTGATGTCCCTTGAGATGCTCTAATGGCTCCTAGGATGCCCCAAAGCCCCTTGAGATGCCTCCTGAGATGCCCCACGGCCCCCTAGGATGCCCCAAAGCCCCTTGAGATGCC
>NW_010334306.1:0-254 GCF_000700745.2 Antrostomus carolinensis
CCCGTTGAGCCAGGCCCTGTGTTTCTGTCGGCCGGCACCACAATTGGTCAGGGCGGACCCGGTGAGCCTGGCGCTTCGGTTCCACCTGCTGGCTCCGACGTGGGTCGGGGTGAACCCGGTGAACATGGCGCTTTGGTTCCGCATGCCCGGCACCGTCGTGGGTTGGGGCAAACCCGTTGAGCCTGGCGCTTCGGTTACGCGTGCCCGGCACCACCGTGGGTCCGGGTTGTCCCGATCCGATATCGAGGATAATT
>NW_010334307.1:0-3053 GCF_000700745.2 Antrostomus carolinensis
TAATTAATTCACATGGTTGTAGGTTTTTTGGGGTTTTTTTTTTTCCCTACCAGAAATCAGCCATCTGTACAATATTCTAGGAATGAGAGAGAAATAAAACACTAGTGCCAATACTCAGGCTCCTGATTTCTCAGGAAAAACACAGATACATGATACATGTGTAAAATTAAAGCTTTAAATTTAATTTAAATTCTTTAAAGAATTTAAGAGCCATATCTAGGAGGCTACACTTATAAAGGCTGATAATACCCAGCTTCTCATGTCACCAATTCAAGATTACATGTAAAAAAAGGGTATTTCTGCAAGGAAGCAACACAAACCCCCAGATCAGAATGACCACAAATGCTTCCCATTAAATCTGGCCATTAAATCTGGCTCACAGGAATTCAAGTTTTGGGGTTTTTTTTTTTTAAATATTATTACCAGGGAAAACCTTCATAAAAGGAATTTACCACAACAAACAGCAATATCACTTTCCAAAAACAAATCCAAGTTATTTGCAGCACTTACTTGTTTCCACTCAGAGTCAAACTTTAGGTTCAGTTATGATAAAGATGAGATTTTTCAATTAAAAAAGTTAACAACATAAGCAAAAAAATTGAAAAGAAAAAGTCATTTCTACTCGGTGTTCAAATGTTTTCCCAGAGGAATGTGGGAAAAGGCACTTACAAGGATTTTCTGAGGCAGCTAAAATTTATCACAGCACCAAATCCCAGCCTGGAGTGGTTGTTTCAATGTTTTCCACCTGGTTATTCACCTCCTCAAACAGAAAGTTGGACAATTTAAAAGCTCATTTTAGAGTTTTTAGGTGGTTTTGGTGGTTTTTTTTTACCTCTCCACTGGTAAAAAAAAAAAAAATCAGAGCAGAGAAATGAGAGCTGAATTACAAATCCATCAGTCAGAACTAGGTCTCTCCCTCAAATCACTCCTGAGACCACGTTCGCCCGCTGCCTAACTAAGATTTTTCAGAAATTAAGCAGTTTTTCATTTAAACAGCATTTTTTTAGCACAAAAATCAATTAATACTTTGAGACAGAAGCAATAAACTTTAGAAAAAGTCTTTAAGAAACACAAATCCGTGAGCTGAGCAGAAAAATGTAAGAATTTGCCTATGCTATCATTAATTTTATCAATGCCAAATAACCAAATATTCCCCAAAAATATTCCGTGTATCATTAAATAAGGCTTTAAAAAAAAAAAATCAACACAAAAAGAATTTTAAATCATAGCTGCTGCTTCAGAATTTTGGGTTTAGTGTTGTCTTGTCACCACGTCCTGGGTTATTTCAAACCAGAACAAATCCGTGCCGTACTTCCAGCGCCGCAGGGAAACGCATCAAGTTAAAAATAGGCAATTGAAAAGGTCTCTATTGTTGTTCTGTAAATCCAAAATAAGCTTTGGACTTCAGTTATTTGGCTGCATCATCCCCTTAAGTCTAGTTATTTAAAAAAAAAAGTCAGTAAAACAAAAGCATAATATATTACCCTAAGGCTGAAGCCAAAAAAAAAAGGCAGTTAAAGAATTTATTTGTTTCATGAAAGCCACTCTCAATTCTGTCCATGAGAAAATTACTTCTTTTTCTGAATTTAGAGGTCTATAAAATAAATGTGGTGGGTCTTGGGGTGTTTTTAGGATATAAATAAGTTTGGCACAGCCTTTCAAAGACCTAAATTCCATCAGGCTCTGCATAATTTCTTGCACTGGAACTGCAACTGCGATTTTAAATCTTAGTTGTGTGCCCCAGGCTGACCCATCAGCTCACGACAAGGCAGAGCAAAAGTCAAGCAGCATCATGATTTGAAAGCAGTTCTCCCAAAAATAATGGAACAGTTTGATGTGGCTTCAAATATTTCTGATAGTCTTGAAAAAACAATCTCTTTAGATGAGTGAAAGCAGCAGATTTCATCCATCACTGATTTCTGGAGGGACGTGACGGTTGTTTTCTGCAAGTCATAATCAAGATGTGACAGCTCAAGTCCCTTCTTCAGAGAAGACATCAAAACCAGGTATCAGGTGGCACCAGGGGACATGAGATGACAGAGACAGGGGGCAACTTGCTATGGTTTGACCCCAAAAAACACCCCATGGATGTAGCCCTAAAGGTCAGGCAGGAAAATCATGATTTCTACAAGTCCAAGCAGCAATTAAACCAACGCTGGTCGCTTGTCCCTCAGCCCAGGACTGAGGAGTTCTCACCACAGCAGATCCCATCCCAATCCTCCATCTGAGGATTTGCTTACACACCCTGGCACAGCTCATTTTCGACCAGATCAACACAGTTATATATTTAGTGATCCTGTCCTATCACATGTCACATCACCCTCCCTACCAGAAGCTCTTGAACACTCATTCCAGTAAAAATCAGGAAAATAAATGCCAAAAAACACCCCAGAAAGGTCTTATTTTATGTCAGAGAAGAGTAAGAAAGTCCACAGGCACCAATCTGTTCCTTTCTACAACCTCAGACCAGGACCTGGGCTACACCACACTCCAGACATCTGCATTACCCACGGCAAAATGCTTCTCCTCTTCTTAAAATTGCTGCTGCTGCACAAAAGCAAGAACCATTTTAGCGACGCATTTAGGCACCAGCTGGACACAGCTGCCTCGTTCTACCTGCTCTACAGCAAAAGGAAAAGCATCAACCCTGCTCTGCTTCCTCATTTCTCTTTTGGTGATTCAGGGTTAAAAGAACTGAGGTTGGTTTCACACCAAAGAGTCTGATGGTTTCTTGCAGCTGAAGGGAGTAAAATTCATCCCCCTCCTCAACGCTGGCACTGAGTCTAAAATAGTTAAAGCGAAAGAAAATATTAATACTTCTGTAGTATTGTTCTTCTGCTGATTTAACTCCCTAAATTAACTCTCCCCAACTCACAAGCAGCAGAGCTGGCAGCTCAAAGCAGCAAGACCACCTTCAGCACCTTTATAAAGTGCCACATTAACCTTTAGCCAGGGAAAATATAATAAATCCCAAGCTTGATCACTTAAAAACGCGACTCTTCGCTCCCCAAATAATGCTGATGAAGAAATAATCAAGGATATGGGGAAATGAG
>NW_010334307.1:3082-4668 GCF_000700745.2 Antrostomus carolinensis
AAAAGTGAAAATAAACAGCTTAGGTGAAGAAAAAAAAACCAGGCATACCTGCAAGGTCAGGGAAAAGGAGAGCACACCTAGAAAAGGAAAGAATTACAGCTCAAAAGCCAAGCCAAGTTATTTTCACCTCCATATAGAACACAACAGGATGGTGAACATCAAATTACAATCAATTCCAAAAGCATCAATGATTTAGACGTGAAAGAACAAACCCATATTGATTTCAGTCAGCACCAGGAAGGGAGGAACAGACTGTAGCAGCCTCAGCAATTTTAGGGACGGCTGTAATCCTTCACAAACCCCAGAGAGAACATCAGCAGCCTCCACACAACCACTCCTCTGCCCATTCCCCACATTTTTCAAACAGATATTTCCCTTTTGTTGAAATAAAAAGGAAAAGAAAGAGAAAGATGAGTTGCTGGAGGTACCATCAAGGTTACAGAAGGGTTGGGAACACCAGGATGGGGAGAGGTGAGATGAATAGAGCTCAGGTGTATCTAAAGAGCAAGGGGAGGAGGATGGGAAGAGCTGACATTAGAGGGTTTCCAGCTCCACACCAAGTTTGGAGAAGCAGCTGAAGGTGCTGGATCACAGGCCACTTGCTTCAGTTCCAGAGAGCTGTCAGCTGCTCTGTGCCAGGACAAGGCAGCAGCTCGAGTTTCTCTTTGCAGCAAGTGACTTGACAAGAAAATCTTGTCAAGATGAGGAATAAGGAGAAGAGCAGATCTCTGAAGCACCCAGAGCTGCTGGGGATGGGAGAGGGGTCACCTAAACACCTAAACTCCCATCCCTACCAGGGTAGGAACCACAATGACTCCCCCCAAGACTTGAAGGAGGCTTCATGTAGCAGAAATATCCTCAAAACCAGCACCTTAAAATGGATCTTGACTTCCCTTCAAAAAGGTGGATGGGTTTAGGGAGATCTTCAGCATCAACCCACCCAACCCATACACCAATAACAGGTCCTGCAACCACCTACCTTGAGCCTGCAAGAGAGAGAACCCTAAAACCCTCCTTCACCAAGCCTGGGAGGGGAAAAGGGGTTTCACAGATAATGAGGGGCCTCCCATCATCTCCTTTCTTGGGGTGTGAGAGGAGAAGAGACTCCCATAGGGAATGAGGGGAGAAGGGGGTCACCCACAACCCCCTTCCCAGACCTCTTAAGAGGAAATGAACCTAAAAGATTGTGGGGAGCATGATGGGGGGGTATCACCATACTATTTTCTGGATTTAAGAGTGGTGGAAAAGTAATCCCAAAGAGCAAGGGCACCCTAAGACTTCTCCCTCAGGACTCTGGGTGGGGTGGGGTGGTCCCGAGGCCATGAAGAGGAAGGGAACACACAGATGAGGGTGGAACCCCACAATCACCCTTCCCTGAGACTGTAAGAGGGGAAGAGACCTCCACATATGATGAGGGTCCCACACAACTCCTCCCTGCCCTGTAGAGAGATCTAAATAAATTAGAGAGCTGGGCAATTGCCAACTGGATGAATGTGAACAAGGGCAAGTGCTGGATGTTGCACCTGGGACATGGCAACCCTGGAAACATACATACACTGGGGAAGGAGAGGCTGGAGAGCAGCCCT
>NW_010334308.1:0-3551 GCF_000700745.2 Antrostomus carolinensis
TGACGTCGTAGTCCCCGGGGGTGAAGGGGATGTACTCCACCGAGCAGCTCCCGTCCTTGTTGTCCTTGCAGGACATCTTGGCTTCTGAAGGACCTTCGATGGCCAGACCCAGCCCACCGGTCCCCGCGCCCCTGGGGACACCACACCCCTCAGGGACCTTGCCATGGGGTGGCCTTGCCACGTGGTGGCACGTCCATGGGTGGGTGTCAAGGTGGGGGGACCAGATCCATGGTTGGGTGATGGGAGGTGGCATCTCCATGGTAAGATGATGGAGATGCCACCTCCATGGGAAGGGGATGGAGGTGCCACCTCCCTGGCAAGGGATGGAGGTGACACATTGTTGGCAGGTGGATGGAGGTGGCACATCCAGTGGAAGAAGGTTGGAGGTGCCACCTCCATGGCATGGGATGGAGGTGTTGGGTTGGGTGGCATTGGATGGAGGTGGCACGGGATGGAGGTGGCACCTCAATGGCTTGGGATGGAGATGACATGAGATGGGGGTGACACATCAAATAGAAGAGGATGAAGGTGGCACCTCAATGGCACAGGATGGAGATGATGACACAGGATGGAGGTGACACAGGATGGAGATGACATGGGATGGAGGTGACACCTCCAATGGAAAGGGATGAAGATGCCACCTCCGTGACACGAGATGGAGGTGTTGGGTTGGGTGGCATTGGATGGAGATGACATGGGATGGAGGTGGCACCTCCAATGGAAGAGGATGAAGGTGGCACCTCAATGGCATGGGATGGAGATGACATGGGATGGAGATGGCACCTCCAATGGAAGAGGATGAAGGTGGCACCTCAATGGCATGGGATGGAGATGACATGGGATGGAGATGGCACCTCCAATGGAAGAGGATGAAGGTGGCACCTCAATGGCATGGGATGGAGATGACATGGGATGGAGATGGCACCTCCAATGGAAGAGGATGAAGGTGGCACCTCAATGGCATGGGATGGAGATGACATGGGATGGAGATGGCACCTCCAATGGAAGAGGATGAAGGTGGCACCTCAATGGCATGGGATGGAGATGACATGGGATGGAGATGGCACCTCCAATGGAAGAGGATGAAGGTGGCACCTCAATGGCATGGGATGGAGATGACATGGGATGGAGATGGCACCTCCAATGGAAGAGGATGAAGGTGGCACCTCAATGGCATGGGATGGAGATGACATGGGATGGAGATGGCACCTCCAATGGAAGAGGATGAAGGTGGCACCTCAATGGCATGGGATGGAGATGACATGGGATGGAGATGGCACCTCCAATGGAAGAGGATGAAGGTGGCACCTCAATGGCATGGGATGGAGATGACATGGGATGGAGATGGCACCTCCAATGGAAGAGGATGAAGGTGGCACCTCAATGGCATGGGATGGAGATGACATGGGATGGAGATGGCACCTCCAATGGAAGAGGATGAAGGTGGCACCTCAATGGCATGGGATGGAGATGACATGGGATGGAGATGGCACCTCAATGGAAGGGGATGAAGGTGGCACCTCCATGACATGGGATGGAGATGACACAGGATGGAGGTGGCACCTCCAGGACACGGGTCTGGCACCCACCTGGTCTCCACGGTGAAGAAGTTGGCCTTGCCCACCAGGCCACCCTCCAGGCCGGGCCCGTGGGCCCTGACACGGGTGGGGTCACAGCCCTCGGCCACCCCCACGCGGAAGGGACTCTTGGGGACGGCCACCTCATCGTAGGTCACCTCCACCAGGTGCACTCCTGGGGACACGGGGACAGGCTGTCACCTCCCTTCCGTCATGGGGAGGGTCTCAGGGGGCTTGGGGGGTCACTTGGTGGGATCTCAGGGGGTTTGGGGGTCCCTGGTTGGGGTTTTGAGGGATCTCAAGGGGGTTTGATGGTCCCTGGTTGGGGTTTTGAGGGATCTCAAGGGGGTTTGATGGTCCCTGGTTGGGGTTTTGAGGGATCTCAGTGGGTTTGATGGTCCCTGGTTGGGGTTTTGAGGGATCTCAGGGGGTTTGATGGTCCCTGGTTGGGGTTTTGAGGGATCTCAGGGGGTTTGATGGTCCCTGGTTGGGGTTTTGAGGGATCTCAGGGGGTTTGATGGTCCCTGGTTGGGGTTTTGAGGGATCTCAGGGGGTTTGATGGTCCCTGGTTGGGGTTTTGAGGGATCTCAGGGGGTTTGATGGTCCCTGGTTGGGGTTTTGAGGGATCTCAGGGGGTTTGATGGTCCCTGGTTGGGGTTTTGAGGGATCTCAGGGGGTTTGATGGTCCCTGGTTGGGGTTTTGAGGGATCTCAGGGGGTTTGGAGGTCCCTGGGTGGTGGAACTGGATGGTCCCTGGTTGTGGGGTCCCTCAGAGGGGGTCTGGGGTCACTCACCGTCCTCGTAGGGGGTGTAGTCCACGCGGTAGGTGCCATCACCATGGTCGGTGACGTAGGTGTCGGTGGTGGCACCAGAGGGATTGACCACCCGGGCTTTGATGTGGGGTCCCCCCGTCTTGGTCAGTGTCCGGGCGTCCACCGTGAAGTCGGTGCCCACCTCCCTCAGAACCCCTGGAGATGGCACCATCATCAGCTCCTGCTGACCCCCACCCCGAGGAGACCACCACCCATCGGGAGGAGATGGTCATGGGGAGATGGTCATGGGGAGGAGATGGTCATGGGGGGGAGATGGTCATGGGGGGGAGATGGCCATGGGGAGGAGATGGCCATGGGGAGGAGATGGCCATGGGGAGGAGATGGTCGTGGGAAGGAGATGGTCATGGGGAGGAGATGGCCATGGGGAGGAGATGGCCATGGGGAGGAGATGGTCATGGGAAGGAGATGGTCGTGGGAAGGAGATGGCCATGGGGCTGCTCATGGACATGAGAAGCCTTCATGGATGGGATGTCCATGGGGAGAAGATGGTCATGGAGAGGAGATGGATGTGGGGAGGAGATGGATGTGGGGAGGAGATGGATGTGGGGAGGAGAGGTCCATGGGGGGGAGATGGTCATGGGGACGAGATGTCCATGGGGAGGAGATGGTCATGGGGACGAGATGTCCATGGGGAGGAGATGGTCATGGGGAGATGTCCATGGGGAGAAGAGGTCCATGGGGAGAAGAGGTCCATGGAGAGGAGATGGTCATGGGGAGGAGGTGTCCATGGGGAGACGATTCCCTCAGGAATGGGATCTCCATGGGGAGAAGGTGCCCATGGGGAGGAGATGCCCTCAGGGATGGGATGTCCATGGGGAGGAGATGGTTGTGGGGAGATGGTTATGGGGAGGACATGGTCATGGGGAGATGTCCATGGGGAAGAGATGGTCATGGGGAGGAGATGGTCATGGGGAGATGATCAAGGGGAGGAGATGGCCATGGTGGTGTCCACAGGGAGAAGGTGCCCTTGGGGATGGGATGTCCGTGGGGAGGAGTTGGCCATGGGGAGGAGATGGCCATGGTGAGGAGGTGCCCACAGGGAGAAGGTTCCCTCAAGGTTGTGACACCCACGGGGCTGAGTTACCCACGATAACACCCACAACGAGAAGATCCCCAACAATGGATGGAACCCCCATAACCC
>NW_010334309.1:0-15995 GCF_000700745.2 Antrostomus carolinensis
CGAGCACCGGCTCGGTGCCACCACGGGCCCTTGGAAGAGACACGCTATTAAAGCCTGAAAATTAAACCTGAAATTCCTCGACAAACAGATTGCAGGGCCAGGGAACCCTCCGGCTCGGTGCCCGGCAAAGCCCCTGAGCTCCTCCCTCACGGGGTGCGAACATGACCCTCCTCACACGGGCTCTGCCCGCTGGTGGTGGGGGGGGGGTGGGTGAAAATCAGTCACAAAACGAGTTACAGCTTCCCAGTAACATCTGCTAATTCTTTCAGTTCAGAATAAGATCTTCCAGTAGCTCTCTATTGCCTCTCTGCCTAGTTGAGAAGGAAATGGACACTAAAAGCCATTAGAAGAGCAAATCCTGGCCTTTATTGAGATAAAACAGTTAATTGCAGCCTTAAGTGACTGTCTTATCACAGCCTTCCCTAAAAGCAGCTTCACTATACAATTTTAAGTACCCCCTAAATCATATTTAGCATCTCTTCTCCTCCCAGTCAAGAAGCTGGAGTAGTAGTACCTTAGACTCTAACAAAGATAGCATCTAGGTTATTCTGTCTTTCGCGGAGAGTCAACAATGCTAAAAATAATTATAAGATTATATAATAAAATAAACTAACCTGCTTAAATTACACGTGCATTCATTTTTGGGGATATTTTTAACCATTCAAAACCCCATGCTGATCCAAAGAAGCAAACCACTGCATATTCCAGACGATGAGCCAGAGACGGCTTTTGGCACCAGACATTTACTTCAGAGAGCCTACACCTCTCACTCACATGAGGTCCTATCCAAAAGCAGAGTGGCCCCAACACACCCTCTGGGAACACAAACCAAGGCAATTCAACATCCCTGAAAAGATCTGTGAGCTGCTGGCCTAACTGCCTAATAACACATTAGTGCAGCTAAGCAGCTTCCCTTGAAAAATACAGTAAAAAAAGAACCACAGGTATCTAAGCTTTACCACAATCAGACATGTTAGCCCTGGAGAGCCATTCTGACCTCCTGCCCAGAGACTTGGAGTATCACCCCGTAATTGCTGCACCAAACCCAACTGTTTCTTGTTCAAATCAAATCTGTCTTTCAGAAAGACAGCTGAGTCTTGATCTTGGGCATGTAGTAACATGTGGGCCATTATACAATAGAAAAAGATGTGCTGCTTCTTACAGCTAGGATACTTCACTTTGATAGTGACATTAAAATTGCAACAATTAACTCTAATGAAATCGACAATTATATCTTAATGCAATAACGGGCTGAAACATAATTAAGTAGAAGTTATCTGAGTGCTTTTCCCTAGCATGCACATTCAGGCCTGTACTTTGATCTGTAATTTGGCAAGAGAAAGAAAAAAATGCAAAACTAGTGGCTTGGAACGAGTATCAATAGCACTGCGCACTTGGCTCTCTTCCTCCCCTCCTACCTTTGTTGCACAGCAGTGCTCTCATAAGGCCAGTTTCTCACTTTTGTATGCAAGCTGTATTTCCATCTATCTTCCGTCAGGAGGAAAACACCCCCACACTAGAAATCTTTTCAAGCACAAAGGCAGAGCTTAGCACCACCTGGCTTACCAGAAGTCAGGAACATGAGTCTCAGACCAAGGCACAAGCAGCTGAGGTACCAAAATGCCTTCTGCTACCATAGTATAGAACCTTAGCTGTGTACCTCCTGAGACAAATCGTCACAAATTCTTCATCATAGCTGGGGTGACAAGCTCAGAAGACATAAATCTCTCAGAAGCAGCTCTAATCTGTTTCCAGGCACTCTCATCGTATACTTTGAAATAATGAGAGCTCCACCATGGACAATATCTGTGCGCCCCAGAACACTTAGTGCCACAGCCCAGCCAGCACTGCTCTTTTGGAAGTTGGATATTCACATTTACAGTCACCTGCCATTCAGTACGTTCCAGGGGCCAGGGCTAGCACATGACCAACAGTGGCAGAGGGAAGGTGTCAGATAAATGCTTTGTCTCTTTCTCATGTTAAGTTTGACCTCATTTTAAAGCATTATTACCTCCTCTCCTTGGTTTGTCGCAGTTCCAGTGATAAGGATGCATGTTTTCTACCCTTCACTAGCATACCTTTTATAGCTTTTTTGTGCTAATACCTCCATCCAGCTAAAACTGTTTTGCTTTGAATTACATACCAGGAGGTTGATTCTTGGCATGGCTGAGTTATTTCTTTAACCCAACAACAGTCTGGTGTATGTGAATATAGAAAAATACATTAATATGTCCACATTGCTCTTTTAATGTTAGACTTGATAATCTAAGTGGAAAAATGAGTGGTGACATAATCTTGGCTGCTTCTTATACTGTTCCCTTTACTGCCATCTTCTACTGGCTGCTGTCAGAAAAATTAGTGGACCAGTAAGACCTCTACCCTGACCTGAAACAACCCTAAACTTTAAGAAATCAGGACTCCTGAAGCTTCTATTTTGAGCACTATCTTTGCCCTGTCTCTTTTTGAAACAGAAAGGAAGGTACTAAATGGGATACTGAAGAAATCCGTTCCCCATTAAAATTAATCACTGTAGTTAACATGTACAAGTCGGAAGGATGCAGAACAGAGGGAAGGAGAAAAGCTTTTCCATTGTAAAATCCACTACAGTTTCTGTATTTCCACAAATTTTTTCCCATAGACTCTGTCTCAAAGTTGAGATACTATTTTTGTACCTTAAGCCATAAAAAAAGAAAACTGTAGACATATTACAAAGCATGCACGCAACCATAACTGCAGAAATATAGAATCCCTCTAAAATTAGGATACCACCATGATGTAACTAACATAAGCAGCACTCGCTAGCACAGCAGAGATGGATTTGAGAGGTGTGTAGTTAGTACTTCCTCCACATTCAGAGACCTGCAGTGAAGTCTTTCAGAGAACCAGCACAGAGTAACACCAACACACCTTGCCTTCCTCAGCTGTTCTGAATGTCCTGCCAATTACTGTTAGTATCTGCACAGACAAACAATTTTCTGAGAATATTCAGCATTATCCGTGGATTTCATAGCATTCATGCATTTCAGGTTGCCAACCATCTCTTCTATGGGCAAAGGAGCTATAACACAGGCACTCAGCAACAGGTTCAAAGTTAAACAGAAAGCCAGTGACCAGGTCAAGAGTGTAGGAGCTATAATATTGCTCCCAGATGATCTTTTATGTTCATCTGGAGGTAAGCACTAAAAGCCTGCTTTCAAAGTATTGTGAAATTCTCTTGGACTTCAACCCCACATACATTGTGCTGAAACTATAAGCATTTTAAGAGCTAAAATTCAACATTTGTTTTCAATTTGTCCACCTAGATCTTGCTTCATTTAATTCAATAACGTGAAGAGTTAGGAATAAGCATACATTTCAGATTATGTTCCTCTCTCCCCTCAGTTTAGACCTTCAGAAAACAATCCCTATGTATATAATAGATCACTGTCAGGGTGATAAAAAGTAGAACTGTAACAAGTATTTTTGTGTGTGGCTCTTGGCATAATAGAATTTACACAGTTACAATTCTCAAAAGAGAATCAACTTGTACAGTCAAAACACACAAAATGACATGTTAACAATTACTAAGAACTTGAAACGACTGTGGTGTTATACCTGTAAAAACAAATGCAGATCTTTTTAGTATGAAGGCACAAGTGGTAGTTAGGCTGTCTTAAAATTAAGAAAAATGTTTAAAATATTATTTGGACTTTTTTCCTTTTATTTAACAAAAGAACGCTTGGTATTTTAATAGGATTCTGACAGCCTGACAAATGCTATTCATCAATGTGTTTTTCTTTAGAAGAAAAGGGTAGAGCTAAGGAAAAATCAAGTTTTCTCTGTTGCAGTAACTATTTTTGTGTTCCACTAGACTCTTCAAGCAGAACTTAAGATATTTTCTTGTTAATTAGTTGTAGCTGAATACTTCCTGCATTACTTATCTTAATCACCATACAGAATAGTAACCTCGAGATGGCGATATTTCTCCCTTTTTAAAGGCTGGGCTGACAGCTGGTGTGACTGAAGCATTGTCCTTCATTCTGAAAGCAACAAAGTGGAATTTCTTCATCTTTAAGCACATTAAGTCGTAGCTGCCTCCCAGAAATATCTACAACCCCCTCTGTTAAACGTTCGTAATGTTCTTAACTGCCATTATCAAGTCTTGCACTTTACAGTAAATGAAAAGTGAACTTCAACTAGAAAATCATATTATTTCCAATAATTGAGAGCTTTCTGAAATGTTTGTTTTCCCTTAATAATCTGGAGTCCAAAAAGCCAATATAATTTTATTTTGTAATTTCATCCATAGGCCTTTATCATATAAAAATGATTCACAAAACAAAACTAAAAACCACTATACTACACAGTTTGCAAAAATTATTGGATATTGAGGAAAAAAATGTTATTATTAGATCTAGGGGATGAGAGAACTGTTCCTGTGAACCTCTCCAAGACACAGGCAAGCCAGGCCTGAGGAATTTTACGGGGCAGACACAAGTTCTTTACGTTGAAGATTTTTATTTGTGCTTAAAAGGTTTGTACTGACAGGTAACAACACTGACAGGCTGTGGTCTGTAACATCCATGTACAAACCATGAGATTATGAGTCAAATTTGTGCAAGAGAGATATGAAAGAGCTGGTTTTAGTTCAAAGCCTTACTTTCAGGCAGCTCCTACTGAGCTGAGCAATGAGTATTACACAGCTAATTTTGTGCATATGAGATATGGGCTAGTTTTCTCCAGGAGCAGATTCACCTGCAACTCAAGTGCTGGAAACTTACAGTTTTCCAAGGTCTGTTTATAATCTAGTGTTTGTCTGCAGGTTGTGCCTGTCCCCTGTACAAGGGCTCACCCTATCAAATATCCTCTAAAGGAATTCTCATTCCTCCTACTCCTCTGGATATTTTTGCTGTTTCCTTGTCAGCAGTTGTCCTGTTGATTCACTGTGAACTGCCTGCATTATCCTTTATAACTGTGAGACCATCTTTTGCATTAGAAGCAAACAAAATTTACTCAAGCCTGCCACAGAACAGTGTGGCTTTATAGCTGCCATTTCCAGTTGCCCTTAGGAGGCACACATTCAAGGAAGTCTATTGCCTGGTCATCTTTTATTGTCTGCAACAGTTTCACAGCTTTTCTTAGCTCAAGTACAGCATTGCCACAAGACATCTTTCTTGTTTTAGAACAGTGTGCTATACTATACAGGCTTTCAGGTGCTTTCATGTATGTGTGTTAGTCAGATGCTTTCTGGCATAAGGTGTTAGGTTCTCTACCTCCACGTGAGTGTTTCTAGTACAAATTAGTAAAGTTGCCTTCAAGTCCTGAAGAGATTTAGGGGTTTGCCTTAACTAAAGAGATTTTTGCTTAAGGTTTCAGAACCTTGCTTTTAATAACATGACTGTGAACTGTTTGAAGAAAGAAAGCAGTTGAAGCACGCTTGCAACGTAGCAAAACCCTCTTGGAAAAGGACACTTGGGACTAGCACCGTATCAGGAATGCTTGTTTAAGAACCTGATAAAATACTTGGCAGGATCAAGACAAATCAAGACAGAAGCTTTGTTAGTTCAGTCATAGCTCACCTGGCTCTTCAGAGCCACTCACAACAGCACACAGGCAAGCTTCACTCAGGAGATGTTGCCATTGTGTTGGCTATGGGCAAAATGGAGAGAGAGCAGTAATCTCTATTTCACACAGTCAGTATTTTTATAACAGCAACAGGTTGATTCAGAAATACAAACACACAAAAAGTAGGTCAATAAACATAACAGGTTGATTCAGAAAATTACGCAAGGTAAGGATCAAGGGCTGCTTCAGGATTATTAGCTACAACGTGGATTCATCCCACGTATGTTTATGTGGCTCAAGGGATCTGAGCTGGGGCATAGTTCTTAGGTCTGAATAGGTCCTTGAGCTGTACATCTCCCATAACTACACAGGAAGCTGAAGGCAACTACTTTTTCACTTGGGTAAGGACAGACCTGGACTTGACCATTCTCAGTGACCATAAGGCATCTGCAGTATAAGCATGGAAACAGATATATCAAACACCCTAATCAAAGCAATTCTTCCAGTGCTGCTTCTCTAAATTGCACTCTTTTTGTCCATGTTCTAGTAGAAAGTCACCTATTACTAATAAAGTCCACTAAGGTGCCTGGAATTTATAATCCCACCAGGCAGGGAGAAACATTTGGGAAGCAGCAGATGCCTTCTGCCAGGTAGTATCTAAGAGCAAGGACTCCACGCAGGGACTAGACCCAGGAAGTATTTTAAAAAAAAAAACAAACAAAACAAAACCAACAAAGCCACAAAGGTGCAATAGTTTGCATTATCTGAGCTCGAGCCCTGGGGACCTAGCTGAAAGTCTCTGTGGAACACTTGACATGGAGACAGGTAAGGACTGAAGATCAAAAAACAACAGCTAGCCAGGAAACAGAGCCCTTTACATAACCTGCAAAACAATCTCATGCTTCTCCAGCCCAGTGCAAGCAACAGTGCACACTGCATAGCAGTGTGTGAAAGCAGAGAGCCTGCAGTCACAGCCAGAGGCAGCTAGTGAGGAATCACCTCCTTTAGAACTGGATCCAGCACTCTGGGTGCTGTCTCACCAGTGCCAAGTAGGTGAGGATAAACGACTCCCCTGGTCTGCTTGGGTACGTTCCTTCTAATGCAGCCCAGAACACAGTTTGCCTTATCTGCAAGGAGAGCAAACTGTTACCATAGCGTCTCCTCATCAGAGCTGATATTCAGCTTACAGAGACTGGGACAGACCAGTCTTTCCTGAAAAACAGCCAAGGCGTAGGTGGGCATGGGCTCTGACCTCCTCTAAATGATGCATGATTTGAATCCGTTCCCCATGTAGCCCAGCCACCAGCACCTGTTGGTGTCTGGCCCAGGAGCTGACCTGAGAATATTTTAAATCATCATCTCTCTTATGTAATTACAGTGCTATCTCATAGCTACTTTATATGCTGAGGAAAGGCAGGCGCTCAGCTGCTCAGAAAGCAAGACCTGAGTTCAATTTGTCCAGCTCTACATACTCTTGAAATACTGCCCTATGGTCAGCAGCCCCGCACCAACAGAAGCAGATCCTGTTTGCTCCTTACTGCGAGGCATTTCCCACACCTGGCTAAATGCTCACTCCTTCTTCCACCTCCTTTACTTCAGGCTCCAGCCAACTGTCAGCCCCTGGGAGCCAAACATTTACTGCATAAAAAACCCAACACATGACAACTAACCTCTCAGTGCTTTCTGTCAAGGCAACTGCTGCCTTTCAAACCAATTTCACTGACTAATTAAGCATAGAGACACACCAGACTGCCAACACTGAATGGTGGCTGCAGCATCCATCACTCCAGCAGGATTCAATCTGATGGGCTAAAAGCTACAGCTTGAGAGCTCAGAACAGCTTACTGGAATGGAAAACCCATTGTTTACTGTGCTCTAAAATTCCCCAAGTTATAAAGAGAGAGAGGAAAAAAAAAAGCAAACCCAAAACCCCTACCTTCTCCAGCCTTGAAAACATTAATTATGAATTACCAAGAGAGAAAAAACACCTGCTCCCCTTTTACCATTAACATTTTCTGTATGTGTATTTTGTGTACACCTTTCTGTTTCTTTAAAGCTCCCAAGGTCCTTCAGAGGTAGTTAAAAAGTACATGGCCACCCTATGTCCCATTTGCCTACAAAAACATGTCATCTGTTGTTTCCACCAGGGATAAAGTTTGGTTTCCTCCTGCATGTATGCTTGGCTTTCTTTGTGCATGTGCACATACATTTTAGATAAAGTGGCTTCCCTATGCATTTGGTAGAGCATTCTCCTTCCTCTTGACTGAATAGTTCACACAGAAACTATGCAGAAAGTGACTGTGAACCATAAGTTGTTATTTTTATGGTTTCTTGCCTTCTTTAATGACTTCGACCATTGTGAAGACCTTGAGAAACAGGTCTGAATCTAAAATGCATTTAGTGACACAAAATGTAAGTTAACTAGACCAAAAAGAAAAGGGAAGTCAAGGACAAGGATGCTACATATCAAAATAACTTGTAGTGCCCCACATAGCTCCATGCTCACATTCTCACTCCAACTACATCTGAATTTGAAAAAAATTCTCTTCTCAAAGGGAGGAAATAAACAGCAACAGAGATAACACTACTTATGTTTATCAAGGACAGTAGATTGTAAGATTAAGATCGTAACTGGCAATGCTTATCCTGATCAAATCTACCTCTGAACACATCTCTGATAGCAAAAATCTCAACAGAGCAGACATTTGTTTTAATGAAAATATTTTCAGACTAAAGTAGGAAGGAAGAATTTAAATTATCCTGTTTGGCATAAAAGGACTAGAAGGTAAATTGCTGTAAGTGTGTTTAAGTTGCAGCTCTATTTAGAGAGAAACACCACAGATGTTTACAGAATATAAAATGGAAGTTTCACTAAATACCAAAATCTGACCTCGGTGTATAATTTCAAATCCTTTGAGACAGGTACAATATTATAAAAGTGTGTTTTTGATTCATCAGAGCCAAAGATTTTACAATCTGAAAAAAAACAACTGACAACCTATTTTATATTTATATCCCAAATGAAATGGCAAACAAAAAGAATAACTTCTTTCTTGAGCTCATAATATTGAGTTAAGCTCCAACAGAGTCAACCTCTAATGCTGAAATTCAGCTCTGTTAGCTGACAAAATAATTAGTGAATTTGGATTTTTGAGAGAAGAAATTGGAAAAGTTCATCAAAAATATTATAAGGGTCTATTCCTAAGAAGACAGCCAAAGAATGCCTGTCTGTATTGGGCAAGTTTTCAGTCGACTGACTATTAAAAAAAAAAAAAAAAATTAACCCAAAGCAACCCACAGAAGATATACAGAACTAAGGTTGTTTTGAACATCTCCTGCAATGGATTACTTTGTTATGAGAATTTTAAGTCACACTTATATGTATTAAAAAAGACTCCCATATATATTTTTTTCATTATTATTATTTTTTTTAAAATGGGACCCTATTTCCCAGTTACAATTTTGCAGACAGAAAGTGTACCCAGTGGTGTCACTCAGGAGACAGTTAAACAGCTGCTGTTACACTGGGGAAGGGGTAGGACTGGGTCTGCACCTGGGGATGCATGGGAGCATGAGACACCATCGACCAGACAGGGAGCAAAGCCAGCTCAGCTTCTGCGGAAAAAAAGCCCTAATGAGGAAGGTATCAGAGAATACCTGTAAGAAAGTAGTTTTTACTGAACCTCCCCCTGTTTGTTCCAGCCTCCCTCAAGTCAGCCTTCTTGCCTGTTTTCAGCTATTTATCATCCTCTTCTTCCTGTTCTCTTTACTCCCTTTCCTGCTCCATCCTTCTGTGGGGCCTACTGTAATTCTAACACCAGAAAAACTCAGATACAAAATACCCACTCTCGTTTTCTCATCAGTTGGCTATTCCTTCTGTGTCCTCTTGTCCTGCATCTATCCTTTCTATTCAACCAGCAACCTGCACAAGGCAGCAGCCACCTCTAGTCTTTCTTTCTGCACCACCAGGTGCAGTGAGGACAAATTCTTCTTGATCCTTCCACAGTCGCACTAGTGGGCAGGTAACAGATGTTTCTCTCATTGAAGTGTTGCATATATTCATAATCGGAATTTTCCAAGTCACAAAATTTAAGAAAGTACATTTTTCAAAAAGTCAAGACATGCCAGCTTCTCCTGAGAAGTCTCTCCTGCCTCAGGGATGCAAAGCACCGCGCATTAGGATATATGCACATCCTTCCACCCTCCTGGTAAGGGCTGCTTTTCCAGTGCTTCCAGCTAATACTAGACAAGAAAATGCTGTTTGTTATGCTGGCTTCTAACACCACATCTCCACACTAACGCACCTGCGTGCAGCATTATCATGCTTTTGTAATTTTGTAACCCGATCAAGTTGCAATAGCCATTAAGCACAAATTCAGCTCTTGCAGAGCTCACTACAGGCAGTCTTTTTGCCACGTAAGCTCATAGCACAAAAATATACTGCTGATTCATAAGCACCAACATTGCAATCATCAACAGCTAGGGGTTTTCTATACTTTGTGCAGCTTTAACAACTAGAAAGTACTGAAACACACAGCAGAAATGACCAGATCTTCAAACACTCTTTTACATCTGTGCCAACACCATATGTTATAAGGACATATCTTCATGGCCTGAAGTACCTCTCTCTTAGCAGTGTTTTTCCACCTCAGTTAATTAATACCTGTTAGATAACCAGAAATACAAAATGCTTGGAAGCTGCCTGCATTTGCTTACCAACTCCAGCCTTTGATAAAAACATGGAACTGAACTGAGTAAGTTTATCTCACACTAAAACAGAGAAAGCTTTTCTTCACTGAGTTTATATAACCTAATTAAGTCAAGATAAAGGAGAGAGAGTGTCTTTGGATAAATAAATTCTTAACAGGCATAAGCAGTAAGTCCATGAAAACCTAGAACATCTAAGTACAGAAATACCTTGTCTGGCAAGATGATCTTTTTTCTCCAACAATTTTTGCTGCTAAAATATCTTTCCAAAGAATGGGATGGTACAGGACAATATTTCTTGAGTTTGTGTTCCCCGGGAGACTGCACACAATTTCTGAAGTAGGATACAGCCAAACAGCCCAGCCATTCTGAAAGTCTGAGCTTTTATAGACCAGCCATTCAACCCTACAGCCAGCCCCCCTCTCATGATACCCTGACAGGAGCATTTCTCACCTACAGAAATTTTACTAGTTAAGTACCCATGCCTATCTGATCAGTGATACAAAGGGACTGTGCTCATGCCATAACCCAGACAAAAGAGCTGTATCTCAGAGTTCAAGATCAAATAAATATTTACTTGCAGAGCAGATCTGTACTTTCTTCCTCCTCTTTGACTGCAGAATAGCCTTGCAATAAACACCTGTGTTACTGCAGAACTAGATGAAGAAACAGCTACTCAGCTGCTACATATTGCCATTTGTCTAGAAAACATTGAAATCAGGGCTGCAACAGACTGGAAATCTAACTGTTGGTTGCTTAATCAAGATTGATAACATTTGGGCATTTTATGCCTTTTGATCCTAGTTTAGGAACATCTGAAGTCACATACTTTAAGGTCTGCTGAGTCAGAAACACATTTGATTGCTGTGCTGAGCTAGGCCTACACCATTATTCACTGTGACATTGAAGCCGATTTCAATCACCTGCCTGGTGACACCAGCTGTATTTCAGAAAGTGTTGACTCTGTTTTGATGCCCCAGTTGGAGCATAGACAGATACGCTTCAGCTCCTCATGCTTCTCTCTCCTAGTGAATGCCTAAATGCATGTGTTTTATAACCAGGAATAAAAAAAAAAAAAAAAAAAAAAAAAAGGACTGGGATAACTTTACTGTTGAATTTGTAAAATTCTCATTACTGTCAAATCAGAGCAGATGTTTTTGCCAGCTTAGGTTTATTGAACTTGACTAGCAAATTATTCTTTTTCAATTAAAAAAGGGTCATTTCCATGGTTGTCTGCAATGCTTAATGCAAATGAAGTAGCACACACAAGTTGCTGCATGGAGAAAATGAGTTGAATTTCACAGATGATAGACAGTAACCAACAATCCACTGGTAAACAAACCCACTGCCCTGTCACTGACAGAACACAGCAGAGTGTTGCTCTATCCCTGAATGTATTTGTTTATTTAAGCTTGCAGAGCTGATAGGAGAATGCAAGGATAGGAATCCTCATGCTTATATGGGTAGTTATTTGAGTTAAATGCTGTGAGACACAAAGGCATAGAGCCATCAGACAAGGAGGAGGGATGGCTGCTCAGGAACCCATCCTCTTTGCTCACAACTGTGTCCATGCCCACAGGTATTCTTGGGACACGCTTGTCCTGAGCACCTCCCCACTTTGCCATTATGGAAACATTGCATTTCATTACATCTTTTTGTCAGGATCCACACACTTCACTGGTTCCCCAGCAGATGGAACAGCCTTCCCAGTCTCCCCTGCCTGCTCACTGAGTGCAGTGTTCTCAGCTGCCAGGCCTAGGCAGGATTTAAAACACATGAGAATCAGAGCTTCGCTCTAAGGTGGTGGAGAACTAAGCCTAAATTTTACATCATGATTCATTGGATGGCATCAAGACATTGAAAGGTTATTTCTGTGGCAATATACATACAAGTCTATATCACTTGATTAAAAAAGCATAATTTTTGGTGGATCCTTTAAAATAATTCTCAGCTCTTTCTGCTGATGTAATGAGGTCTGTCCAACATTTTAATTTCAAAAACAGTTTTGGATAACAAATTCCCCTCACCAGTCTTAAGGAAGTCAAGTCTCCAGGAACAAAATCAATAGCAGCTTTAAAGGAGGATTGGCTGGTGAAGTATGTAAAGACGGTTTGGAAATTACATTTTGTTTAATGCCAAGAGGCTAGGCTATTACAACTAATAACATAAGAGGTATTCGATTTCTTTCCAGACATAACTGAATGCACCCAATTGCAACACTAATGCATCATTAATTTGATAAATGTTGTGGTATTTTTTAAGTAAGTTACTCAAATCACTGATGCATTTGAACTATAGGTACTGTTTGAAAACAGCAAATGAACCCTTACCAAAGAAAAATTAATGTTGAAATATAGAAGCAAAATCAGGCAACTTCACATGACTAGATGGCCTTGCAAAAATCAGCCTTTTGCATTTGGTCAGCCTAACAGCAAGTACATGAGGAAAATGCCCTCGTGTACTAAAGCAAGCAGGATTTCTTTACCCACAGTCCTACTGGCCCCACAGTTTTTGTTTCTTATTATTCCTGAGAGAAGCCTCTGAGCTAATCGCTGGCAGAGATTCTGCAACAACACAATGGCACAGCACTGCCCACCTGTAGAGGTAACCTCTTCTGCAACAGCTGCAGCAAGCACCAAAGAGCATAGTCACATTGTTGGATCAAGCTGTCTGCCTCCTTGTCTCAGAGACAAGAATTGAAAGACATATGGGCCAAGATTCCACTGTTCATTAATTTGCTGGTCTCTGATAAAAGGGCTGTGCCATGACCCTGACAAAAGAAGTCAATGCAGTTATTTTTTCTCATATTTCCATAAAGCCATCAGAACATGCCAATATGCAGTCATTGCTCATATGACTTTGTGATTCCTATTTTCTGTCCCCCTCTCTTCCACAGCATGGATCTGCTACAGATATCTTTTTGTGTAGCTGTTCTTACAGTGTGAAGGGCAACAGAATTCAATCCCACAGCTGAGATTTCTTGCCCCTACAAGAATTAAAGTGTTAAATAACAAAAGCATAGATAAGAGGACTGTTAAAATTAGTGCATCTAAGTCTAGCCTAGAAACAGTTTGGTATAGCAGACTTGTTAATATTAGATGTTTCCTGGCATTTTCCTGCCCACTAAGCAAGAGAAATGTCTTTGAAGAACCCCAATCCCAGCAGAACAGGTGGGAAAATATTATAGTAACTTCCTCTTGGCGCCTAAACACAGAGCAAGACAATTCACCTTTTTGCTGGTTTGGGGCCTGGTTCCCACCCCTCTCCATGTTGTTAGAATTCTCCTGTGATGGATGAAGTGAGATGTTCCCTGTGCATTAGTCTCCAGAATAGCTGCCAAGTGTTCTTTCTTTTTTGAGCTGCTTCTTTTCCAGCACTCATACTCTTTCTGTGCACTGTTTAAAACATATCTCTATTCTGTTTTCTATTTTAATGCTCAGTATTCAGCCTTTTAGCTAGTGATTAACATTGGAGATCACAATATCTCCTCCGGATGCATCCTTTTATGCCATGGGAAGCAACAGTGACAGGCCATAAATCCCACCTGCTCCTTTGAAGAGAGCAGGATTTGGTCCTCTGTGAACAATCCTTTAAGAGATACATCTGATAAAAACAAGCAACCCTCCTGCCTACCCACCCACACCATAATGTATTCTCTTATTTTCTTCTTGTTCTGCTCTGTGTGGCTTCCACTGGCGGGGGTAACATAGCACGTATGCTGCTTAATGGAAAAGTAGTTTATGCAGAAAGTTTGCTAGTTTTGTGACAGGCAAACACACACGTTGATTAAATATCACTAAGAGTTCAAGTCAAGAGCACATGGTGGTCAAAGGGGAGCCTGGGTTCTTTTTGGCCACAATGTACCTTCAAGATGATGGAAAAACTCCTATTTTTTGTCTGCTTTCATTCATCCCTACTTATATACAAGAGAAAGGAAAGAAAAGCCAGGCTACATGTAATCATCAACTCATTTTATCTATATATGGCACATCAGTTAATCAAAGAGATTTAAGACAAAATGACTTCTTTGACACCTGTTTGGGTTAGTGGGAAATAACCATGGATGGGAGCATAGTCTTGCAGACGTGGTCCTGCTGAGTTATGAGCAGTGCTGTAATTCCTTTCCCTCCAAAGACAGGACTATAGAATTCCTCTGGAATTACCCTGAACAAGAAAGTGAATGCCTTCCTGGCCTGAAACCAGGCTGCAAGTCAAAGGGGTAAAGAAAAGGGTTCTTCCCTTTTCTGGGACAGCAAGTTCCACCTCCACCTCATGACTTACTTCTTAACACTGGAAGAATTAGCTGGCAGTGAAGGAGCACATGGAGGCACTTAAAAAAAACCCAAGGAGCTAGAAAGGAGATGCATTAACCAGCACTGCACAGCCCCTCTCTGTCCATACCGTTTGTGTTTCTTCCCCA
Source organism: Antrostomus carolinensis (assembly GCF_000700745.2). Taxonomy (NCBI): domain Eukaryota; kingdom Metazoa; phylum Chordata; class Aves; order Caprimulgiformes; family Caprimulgidae; genus Antrostomus; species Antrostomus carolinensis. The sequence goes on from NW_010334309.1 coordinate 14,672, forward strand.
ACTCTGACAGGTTCAATAGCTCTTTATATTTGGAAAATGGGCATCTTTTATTGTCTATACAGAGATTTCCAGGTAAAAGTCTTATCAGTTTCAATTATTACTTCAGTGGGAGTTTTATGAGCTATAGAGAACAACTCTTGTTTTCTTGAAGTGTGGATAGCTGCAAGAAAACAGCTGAGAGTTATTAACATTTATTGGTCTCTAAATCATTTCATTGTCTTATCAAAAGGACTGGGTTGGAGCATGACTTTGTATTTACTTATAGAGCTCCTTTCATCTCAAAGGGATTACATCAGCAAATGATGACATGCAGCTACCTCTGGGGTGTTAGTCTGTTTCCATAAAAGCCATGAAAACACTAACAGTGTGAAGTGTGAAATCCAGTGAGAACAGCAGGAGACTTGTACAGGCTCAGACCAAGGGGTTGCCTAGCTCAGTATCCTGTCTTCAGCAGAAGTGATATGTGGGCACTCAGGGAAAAGAATGAATAAGGCAAGTACATGCCTCGAAAAAACAAAACAAAAACTCAAAAAACCCCACCACTTCCTTTTCCAGCCTTCAAGTATTTTCAGTTCAGTGTATTTCCTGAGTCAAATCTCCTCCTGAATCCCTATAAAAAACTCTTGCATCCACAGCTTTCTTTGGCAAGCAGCTACATGTCTGTCGCCTGCTGTGTGAAAAACTAACTCCTTTTCCTTGTTTTGATCGCGTCTCCCACTAGCTTCATTTGCTGGCTTCTAGTTCTTGTACTAGAAAACATTTTGAGGCTTGAGGACACACTAAAAATGGGAGGAAAGAGGAAAGCTCATCATATCTAGGATTCTATTTTTTTACCAAATAAGAGAGGAAAACAGACCTTGGCAACCCCCCCAAAGCCTTTGAAACCATTTATATACAAATATTACGCTTTCTTAAAATACCAAGGGAAAAGAATGAGGGGAAAAATCCCCCTTCAATTCCTTGAGCTGAAGTTTGGACAAACTGTTGCTTTCAGCAGCTTCAGACACGGAGAGTTTTTGGATATTCAGAATAATTACTGAGAATCCCAAGTAAACACGTAGCTCCTTACACCCCTTCAAAGTGCCAGGACATGGATTCACTGCAATGGACAAGAAAAGGCCACTTCTTGACCCCACAGCAGCTTTTCCTTCCTTCCTTTCCCTCTTCCTCCCTCCCCACCAGAAGTGTGGTTTTCAGTTCGATGGGCTTTATAGATGGATATGTCTGCCACAAACTTGTAATCACTAAGCTGCCTGACTGTTTACTTACAGGCACCTCCGACTACCACTTGACTGCATCATGAAGCTCAAGTTTTCTGGAAAGA
>NW_010334309.1:16049-26318 GCF_000700745.2 Antrostomus carolinensis
TAGCAAAAAACCTTCTGGCAGCACATTCTGTCTGTAATGACAAGTGCTGTTAGAAAAATCAGTTAGCTTTTCTACTTCAAGTTGGAGCACTATGGGAGGACTTGGAGACATCAGGAGGTTCAAAATATGGATATTAATTATTTGATATATTTCAATATGGCACCTCCAGTCCTCAAAAGGAAATTGTCACCGTGTTTTCTCCCCTATTAATACAGTTGTTAACATCTTGAGATACTTTACAGCATATTACACACACATTCCTATCCATTATCAGATCTTTCCATTCTTCTTCTCTTCCAATATGAGTTGCACCACTCATCTGTGCCTGTTATGAAATAAACATGACACTGTACAAAAAAAGGAGACTTCATTGCTTTGCTTTCAGATCCTCTTGCAATACAGCAGGGAGCTCCAGCTGTGCTGGGATCCTGTGCCACAACAGGTTATATTTTCCTGATAAGATAGTCAGCATCACATTTAAGAAGGTCTGTCTAGCATCTTTTCCTAGAGAAAAATGATGAGGTTAGAATCGGATTTATTTGGTAAGCAGAATTAAAGTCTTTCTCAGCATCTCAGTCATAGCACATTCCTAGGTAGGGTGTCCAAAAGTTTCAGCAGATGTGATCAAAAGGATGAAGATTTTTCCCCCAAAATACAATAAACATATTGATCCTCAGCATCAATTAAAATACCCAATATATTTCAAGTTTTTAGACCTAGAGACAGTAGTACATTCATATAGAGATTTTACAAACATCAATAATCACCATTTTAAGAATAAGTTTTCTTTTATATACCTTGGGTATATTTGGTTAAAATAGAAGCTAAAGAGTAAAGAAAACTGGATTCCATGAGCTGGAATCAATTAGGAACAATTTTCTATGTCAGAAATTCCAGGTTTTTTGCTAAGAACTCATTTTAATGAAGAAAATATAACATTAAATTTAAGACTTCAGTGTTTCAAGTACTAGTGGCTTGTTTTGACTTGTATTCTATATTCCATATAAATCAAAACAAGATGTTTCGATGGCATTCTGTCAAGATTATTAGCAGTAATTAATTATTCCCTCAAAGCATTTCAATTTCAGCAAAGGAAACTAGAACTGTCAAGACTGTTGATGGCTCTGGTAGAAGAACTGCAACAAAAACCTATTCTGTCACAGACATCTCGGGTGACTGTTTCTACATGTTTATACAAAATGTACTTCACCTGTCTGTACTGACACACGTACATTGTTACTGTGGTTAGCAGGGGAAGGTTTTATATTATATATACCAACCTACAAAATTAAACACTGTAAGGGAAGAAACTTCAGATAATTTCAGTAGTTATGTTAACATCTGCAACACTCACATATGCAGATTCACGGAATTCCAAGGAAAACTAGACAGAAGCAATGGTCTTCACTCTACTAGGAAACAAAACCAAACCCATTTTGATTATATTTTATTCCCAAAGACTATCATTTTCTAAATTTTTATTATTCTCTTCAGGCTCATTCTCCAGTGTCTGTCTGGCCACACAGATTTTCAATATAAATTTAGAAGACAGACATTTGGCAGCTCTCACAAATAAAGATACTTCATACTTAATGGGACAAAACACAATGAAAGCTTTTAAGTTCCACTTAATAGACAGATCAGTTTCTTAAAAAATGGCACTTCTTTTATTTCCAGACAGGCTCCCAAGGGGCAGAAGTGAACAGCTGAGTCCCTGGAGATGGACTATGCATGGAGGTCCCCCAGGGGGGAATCCAGTTTTAAACCTTTACTAGATGATGTTGGATATGGTTTTTTTGGCTCTCACCTGCCTTCTTGTATTTCATTCCTTAGCCTACTGGCTTCATTCAGCTTCTCTGCCCTAGCACCTCTGTTTTACTCCATCATCCCTAAATTCCCCAGTATAAACCTCCCACAGCCCCCACAGTTGCATTCTCACAGGTAAAGCACAGGTCTAGAAAAGACACCCTCACCACGGCCATAGAGTCAGGAGAGGGAAGTAATATTTTTCATCACTTACATAAATTCCTGAAAATAAATAAATATATATATACACACACACAGTCCCTGTAAATTTTCCAGGCTCAGTACTCCTGGTTCCTGCTATTTAGCAGCTGCCCAGCTGCACACTCAAATGTGTGCAATGAGGTTCTCATGTCAGAGTTGATTACATGAAATTCTGAATGAGCAGCTTTGCCACCACTGTGTTAGAAGCACCTAGTATGTTTGAAAACTTTTGAAGATGTATGTATCCAAAAAGAAAAAGTAAATCTATTTGTGCCCTCTGTCATCTTCCCTTACACCCGGATGGCCCCAAGACTGGCACTGGAACCTGCCACAAAGCACTGTATGTAATTAGGGTGCTGCATGCATCTATATTGAAAACCCAGAAACAGCAGTTCTTTTTTGCTTTCTTTTTGAGAAACATGCTAGCAATCCTCGAGAGAAACACTATCAGTCAGGTACAGCTGCTCCTAAATGGTCTCCTCCCCAGTAAGAGACCAAGCGCTCTCTGTGCTGGACTTTGTAATAGGTTGCTCTGCCTACACAGAAATTTTAACAGGACGGAAAGAGTTTGACATTTTTGTGTCATTTAGTGAAATGCCAGACATCTGCAGGTCATGAGAGGGCACTTGGTGTTCCCTCTCCACCTTCTGCATCCTCCTGTGGGGATTTGGAGTCCATGCCCAGGCATCAGACCTGTCCCCCCATCCCTGCACCATGGAGAAGGCAGCAGCTCTCCACTGCAGTGAATCACCTGTCATTTCTTGTTGATGCCATGTTCCCCCTTATGTCCTCAGACTGTGTCTTTATAGCACATGCCTGCAAAGATTAAGGTTTAGAAGAGCCTTAAGTGTGATGAGACAGCACTTGGAGATCTTGCAGTTTTAAGACTATGGTCTTAACTCATCATTTTCCAGTTAGAGCTGAAGGCAGTTGCCTAGACAACGTCTGATTCATCGGCAGTGAATTGTCAGGGCAACCACCTCTGGCCATACCTGGGATGTGCTGAGCAGCACTGTTGTGCAGCAGAGACAGCTGCCAGACATGGAAGGCCACCCCAAAAACATTGCAAGTTAAAAAGGTAAAATCTTCCACTGGGGTATCTGTTTGTTACGCCAAAAATTGATCCTTTGCACTTGTTCACATCAAAAAACTGAGTACAGCTACTCCACATGAGAAAAGGAAAATATTTGGCAAAGCAAATAATCCTTTCTCAGCATACTATGTAGCCACGTAACATGACTGCGTACAGCCCCTCAGCGGTTTGTATGCAGCATCCTTTGTTTACACTAGCACCATATTTTGGGGGATATTACTGATGTAACGTGGGAGGAAGTTCACTGTGTTGTTTCAGGAAGAATTCGTCTCCATTTCTTGTTGGCCTACAGCAAGGCACTCGTGTTGATTTCCAATTTTAAACATTTCTTCCACCGTGTTTTCTTTAAGAATATTTGCACTTTAAGAAAATGAATACATACCCCAAATATATTATGGAGTGTGTGAGGGGGAGGAATCACAGTAACATGTAGTCATCTATTATTTAAAATACTTTATAGGCTCTGAAAAATATTTGAACTTTTTTTTCCTTCAAATACAGCCAGTCTTATGAGATATCAATTATTTATTTTCCCAATGTATTTCAAACAGTACAATCATAATTGAATAAAATACCCACTTATTCTATTTGACCAAGTCTCTCAACCAATGAAGAAATCACATAGCACAAATTAGAATACTGGCAGAAGTCTTGAGTACATGTCTTTGGACCCCTCACCTGTGCCCTGCGTGTTGTATGTTCTCATATCTCTGAGAAGCTGATTAAGGAAGAAGAAAATTATACCTGAGTTTGATTTTCTCTCTGCAAACTAACATACATCAGAAAAACTTTTCCAGCTCCAAGATCCAAACGCCCTCCCAGCCAGCACCTGCAGGTTTGGTTTCAGAGTCTTACTCAAACTCGTTTCAGAGCTATAGTGCTGTGCCAGCCCAGGTTATGCCAGGCTCCCTTATTTCTACATCCATTTCATCCGACTCTAGACTCCTTTTCCTAAAAGAGTGTCCCATCTGCCAGATGCACTTGGCTATCTAACCCCCAGCACCAAATTCACTGCAAAGACTAAAATAGAAGACACCTCATCACTTAACTGCGTGGAACTGAAGGCAAGGATCCACGTTTTAAAGTGTATTTTTGCTATTTTAAGGTTGTGGGGCTTGGGACTAAGGCTTTTTGTCTCCCAAACTTCAGATAAATTCTGCTTTCTGCTAAATTTCCCCATGCCCCTGCTTCCAAGTGGCTTAAAGAAAAGTCTATAGCTAGATATTTTGTTCTTTCGTATAGATCCTATTCTGCTATAATGGAGATTTTGGATTGAAAAGTTCTCATTTGATCAGGGACTGCACAAACTCATTGAAACTTCTGGTATCAAAGTCTCTGTATTTTTAACGTGTGAGAGGGGCTGCTCTGTGAAACATTTTGCTATGGAGTTAGGGAATATTGTCACATTCTAGACTAGCTTCACTTGCCACAATTTTTCTTATCACTTATCATTATTTGGGTGACAGGGTCCTATTTAAGTCACTTTTGATTGCTCCAGAGTCCATTACAAGAAGACTGGCAGGGCTGTCTGGACTCAGCCATTCACTCTTCAACACAGGGTGATGCTTGTGAGAAAGCCTCCAACAGGGCCACCTGAGCAAAACGTACATAGGGCTGTGACTGCACCTTTCTGATTGACCCATTACCCTCAATTTATTCAATAGCTGTCAAAGTATGAAAAAATGGCATTGCTGGAGGTATCTGGCTCTTTCCAGCTCTGTAAGAAGGATCTGCTTCAGGAACGCTCCTGTGCTAGTATGGGCAGGGAGAAGATGTGACACTCTGGGCACAGCATACATAAGCCATTCTGCAATTGCTGCAAGGCAGACTTCCCTGGATTTCAAACGGTCCAGGCTGCAATTTAAACCAAATGCTTGAAACCCAGGCATCTGGCAAGCCCAGCTCTGAAAATGCTGATGACATTCTGCTGGACACTCAGCACTTCCATTTCTCTGCCAGCCTTTGCCAATATTGCAAAATGGCTGCATAACACAAATAAACATTTCATGATAAAAGCATACCCCTCCAAGGCCTTCTGCACCTCTGAGCCCCAGGCCAGCTCGCTGTGGCCACAGCTTTGCTTCTGGCAGTGGGACTGTCCTCCTGCCCATGTGCCTTAGGCACTCCCAGCACCTGGGGACAACCTGGAGGACTGGGGTCTTCTGCTTTAGCAACAGTGATTCTTGCTCAAAATCAAGATTTCTGATCAATATCAAGTAACTTAAGAAAAGTGTCTCAGAAAAATATATGCCTGCTTTCAAGGAACTGCTTGGGTTTTGTTGTGGCTTTGTTTTTTTTTTAATAGGATCATTTCCTAGTCAATATTTTGTTGCCCAGTGGAGTACAAGAACCAGCCATAGCATGAGGTTTTAGCAGCCAGCCTCAGAGCCACAGGCAACCAAGCACAGCATCAGCCCCATCGCTTCTCCTGCATGCCACAGGTCAGAGGAACCGTTATGCTTTCAATTCTCTGTGAGGACCTGTGGCCATTTTTATATTTCTCCTTCCTAGCCTGTGTGTGCAATTATCAGGCTTATGCTTTCTTGATTAGAAGATCTGGAATGACACAGGAAAGAAAAGCTGCATGCAATATTTTAAGGAGCCTGAGGAATTTCAGCACTTCTCTAAACACATTGGGACTTTTTCAGCATTCAGACAAAATGTTTCTAATTCCCTACAGAGAGTTCCTATTAACTTATCTTTGGGGTTTTGTTTGTTTGTTTTTCCTAAATGGGCTTATTGTATCAAGGATTCTGAAGACTGGTCAACTAAGCTGACTCACAATATGCCAGGCTTATCCTTTGAAAAACACACCTGGATTTACTAAGCAAATTGATGCTCTGCTTAAATTGTAGCTTAATCAGAACAAGAGTGGAAATTTGGCCAATTGCAAACTTGTTGACTCAACTGTGGTTAAAAAGAATAGATTGAAGTGACCCGAGTTTAAACTCAACTCATCTGAAAAATCAAGTCAGAGAAAATAAGCAACATATCTTCCAGATGAAGTAATTACTTCATTATTGACAGTAAAGTAACTAGCATCTCCTCAGTTTGTTGTTTAAACAGCAAACAAGGCATCAGGTATATCTGGTAAACAGGTTTTGCTGAGTGGAGAGGTGTATTTATGATAAAAGATAACTGCTAATAACAGGAGCTGTTTCACGTTCAACATACGAGAGAGAAAAAGCTGAAAAAATATTTCAGAAGCATCTCAAATATTCTGAGACAGCTAAAACAAGCATTTTTAATGTCATCAAGCCTTGAAGACAAAGCCCTGCTTCTTCTGCCTGCCCCAAGATTTCTGCCTTTTGCATTTAAAAACTTACAAGATATTTCAAGATGCGTGTATGTGAATTATCTTCAACCTCTTCCTGATGACAGTAACAACTTCTATGCAGACAGTGCAGAACTGGAGTTAGAAGGCTGCTGCTTTGAAATCTAAAATACACTGAAACCTTGATCAGGGGAATAGTCCTTTGTAAAATCTGCACCTTATGAGGGGCTTATAAAAAAGCCCTTCTGGTCATACATACCAGAGTGGTAGTAAGTCCACAAAAAATGGTTGGTTCAGCTATTTTATCTGTCCTGTTCTTTTGTACATGGTGTAGGAAACGTCTGGTGTTTTACCAACATCAAAGTCAGCCAGATCAGGTTCAGCTACCTACAGCAGCAGGTGTATTAAACCACTTATCCAAATCCCACGTGTCCAATTCACGGGATGCAACCCACACCCTATGCAATAACATTTTAAAAATCACAATGTACTGGGGACAGTGTGCCACATGACGACAACACCACTAAGGACAAGAGGTGTAGCCCAGGCTGAAGGAAGTGAACTGGTCTCCACCATCCTTCCTCTGCCTTGTGGTTTAGTTCACCCAGCTGGAAGCTCCACTCTGGGTATTCAGAAATGGGGAGCCAGCTTCAACTCCTGTGCACGTGCAATCTCATGCAAACTACTTACTCATGTTCCCCAGCTGCCTTTACTTTCACCCAGTGCTCATAAAAATCAGTTCCTACTTCTATGTATTTTCTGTGGTTTGACTAACCCAGCCAAGGTGCTTGCACAGGATCTAGTGTAATGAGGCTTGTTTTGACAACGTGTTTCCGATGCCTTTTAGCACCAGCCAAGGGATATGCAGTCACAAGAAGTGATGAAGGTTTGCTTTGGTTTTTATAGAAAATATAGGCTAGAAAGCACTGGATAGGGCTGCTAAAAATGTCTGTTTTATCAAGGGGGATAAGCAAGCTCAGAATTAGTTAAATTACATACAGTGCTGCACTATCCTCACATTTCAATGTGATAGTCTTAATTAAAGATGACAGTTTCTTTGAAGGGAAAAAATGCACAGAGTGCAAGAAAAAAAAAAAAAAAGCACAAAACTTTCTGGATCTGGCAGGTCTCAGGAAGAAATTCAGCCCCATGCTAGTACCCTCCTCAATCTTGCTTATGAAGGCTTGACCTGCAGGGAGGGGCAAAACCCTGCTATGTCATTAATCACTGTATCTTTCAGATATCTTGTTCTCAGAAGAAAAACAATTAATCTAGAGGCCTCTGAAAAGCAGGAGCAGCACACCATCATGCTTTGGCATGACTGCATGAGTATGACATAGTTGGACAAAAAAGCCTTTTTTTCCCCCCTCCTACAAGAGCCTCAGGGAATTCAGCTTCCTCTCAGTAACTCCTGCAATCTACATAAAGCTATTTTTTGCTGCAGGCGCTCAGTGCTGTGTGACTGAGTGCTCTGGAGTAATGCTTCTTGGTAACGCTTATTCTTGGCAACCAACAGCTGCTCAGGGGCTCATAAAACAGGCCTAAAACAGGGGGAAATGTGCAGGAAAACTGCCCAGGACTGGCTTCCCCAAAGCTTCACAACAGCCGGAGAGTAAAGGATAGTCCATTTTCCATAGACATGTTTCCTAACTTTCCAGGCAACTCTGCTACAAAGAGTGCTGAGCAGTTTCAGTGACGGCTGTGACACATGGAAGAGCAGGGATGCCTGTCTTCTAGTCCATGGGGCTGCTGAAGACACAGACTGTACATTCATGGTGCAGACTGCAGTGGATGAGATCTGATTTCCAGAGGAAAGTAATGTTTCCTGATGGGTGCATTGAGTCAGCAAGCAAGAATAAGGTGTATTTATTCATTTCAATAGAACTTTGAAATTGATTTAATCAAAGAATGTGAAGGAAATATGCCTTGCAACACCTAACAAGGCTGCTGAATACAAAGTAAATTGGCAGGCTGAGAGGAAAAAAAAGAATGCACAAGCGGGGTTCGAGGCAGGGGAGCTACCTATGCTTACAGCAGCTGAATACACAAGCAGGACTTGGTTGCATGTTTGGGAGGAGAGTTCCCCCATTCCCTCTACCCTTTGGTAACAGGTACTTTGAGAGCAGGGGAGAGGAAAGGTGGGTGAACAGCATCAGCACCTCTCCCTGCCTGACTGCCTAAGCGAGGTGCTGGTCTTTCCTTTGTACTTGTATGGAAGAAGTGCTCAGGATGCAGTCAGCACTCCCATCCAGACAGATTTCACAGTGGAGGGCAATGCTCAAGAGCAGAAAGCAGAATGCACATAAGCACAGGAGAAAATCTGGAACAAGTGGAACCTGTTCCAGCTTCTGGAGCCGGTCCTCAGGAGCTGGCTTTGCTGGCAGCATCTACACTGGTACTTGCCTTCACATGGCAGTCACTATTTGATGGTGCCTTTTTCTGCTCATGCCCTATTTTAGATGGTGTAGTTAAAAAAAAACCAACAACAACAAAAAGACAAAGTCATCTTGTGCAAACCTTACAGCTGATAATTATTCAGTTTGAGACTAAACCCTTCTGTATCGACAGAGACTGTGTGCCCTGGGAACAGGGGAACTATTCAAATAGTATTGCAAAGAAAAGGTCCCAGTACACATAGTGTCCCCCCTTTTCTGCAAATGAGTTTGTTTAAAAACAAGCTTCTCCTGGGGCAACAGTACATGCAATGTAAGAAGGCAGCAAAGAGTGGGGCGAGTATGGTCCCAAGACCTACAAGGCATTTCTACCAAAAGAAGGCCTTCCTGGGAGGCCTGTCCAACCCATCAGCACCATCACAGCATGCTGTCTGCTACTCACTACTGCAAAATTGCATTATTTCAGATTAGGCTTAAAAAAATAAGGCGTGCCAGTCTACCATGTCCAACAGTGCCCAGTTCCAGGCATTTCAGAGAGACGTCAAGGGACCCTCCCTCCCATGCACTCTGCCATCCAGCATCTTGTGCTGGGTCAGTGCCTCATGATGTTCACCTGGAGCAACTCCTGGCACTCCCTGAGCCCCCACTGAGCATTTCCAGTTACTGTCACCTGCAATGTTGGGCTGTTGGCTGAGGAACACCTCCTCCTCCTCATCTAACCCAGGCCAAGGCAAGCAAGGGAGTGTGGCTCTACAAACTGCAATTCAACATTTTTATCCTTATGATCTATGGCTTGTTTCTAAAATGAAATTGATTTGCTCTTTTAAAGAAAAGAAGCTTCGTCCATATTTTAAAATATTTTCCATTAAAAGAATTAGTTTTTGGTACTAAGTAATCAAGAAGCATTTCTAATTAAAAAACCATACAAACAAACAAAACCCACAAAAAAAGGTCAGTCATGATGTAAATCTCCCCTACTACAGAGATGCCTGGCTGTGACCCTTTCACTGCTGCAAAGCTGTGCTCACTGCACAACCACCACAAGGTAATACTGTTTCAGAACGTCATTAATATCTGTCCTGGTTTCAACACAACAGCTTGTATTGTTCTGGCCAATTGTCAGATAATACGCTGGTAAGACAGCACAGATGTAATTCAGAAGGCAATTAAATCCTCCATGGGACAGCTCAGGCAAGAGCTAAACCAATTGAACAGCTGTGAAGACCCACCCTTGCTTTCTCTAGCCTCATCCACTGCTAAGGTGCAACAAAAATAACACCAGATTTTTTTTTTCTTATGGTCCATCATCAGGGATGTAACTGCAGTAAAACTAGAAAGAAAAGACAAGACAGTAAAGTAGGAAAAAAAAACCAATGCAAAGGAGAGGGCTTGAAAGAGATGGGAGAAAACAAGCCATCTTCCTTATCTTCATGTATTTTTAAAGGAGCATTTCCTGCACCAACACCTTTCCAGACTGAGGGATGAAAATATGGTTTTTGGGG
>NW_010334310.1:0-1028 GCF_000700745.2 Antrostomus carolinensis
TTGGGGGGAAAATTTTTAATGTTTCGGGACCTTTTTTAATGCTTTAGGGAATTTTTAATTTTTTTATGTTTTGGGGAAATTTTAATGTTTTTTGGAGTTTTTTATTTTTGGGGGGGGATTTTAATATTTTTGGGGGAGAGGTTGAGTGTTTTGGGCTGTTTTTTTTTTAATATTTTGAGGGAGATTTTAATGTTTTTGGGGGTTTTTATATCTTGGGGGAGATTTAAATGATTTGGGGTTTTTTAAATTTTGGGGGGATTTTAATGTTTTGGGGGTTTTTATATATTTTTGAGAGGAATTTTACTGTTTTGGGAGGGATTTTTTATGTTTTGGGGAGATTTTAATGTTTTGGGTTTTTTAAATTCTGAGGGAGGGGTTGAATATTTTGGGGGTTTTCTATATTTTGAGAGGGATTTTATGTTTTTTGGAGTTTTTTATATTTTGGGGGGAGATTTTAATGTTTTTGGGGGAGAGATTTAGTGTTTTGGCTTGGTTTTTTTTAATATTTTGAGGGAGATTTTAATGTTTTTGGGATTTTTTTATATCTTGAGGGGATTTTAATATTTTGGGGGTTTGTTGGATTTTTTTTTGGCCGCTCAGGATTTTTTTTAGAGGCCCATTTCCCTGTTTCAAATCACATTTTTGAGGAAGTTTCACCCTTTTGACCAACTACTTCCCCTGGTTCCGGTGACACGGGGCGGGGAAGGGTTGGTGGGGACACGGGGTGACCTCGTGGGGAGGTGGGGACACCCCAGGGCTGTTCATGGTGGGCTCTGTCCCACCCGTGACACCAGATCCCCGTGAGATGGGTCCATACAGGGGGGGTGATGAGGGGAAACTGAGGCAGCGGGTGTGGCTGGAGGGTGGTGGCACCCAGGGGAGGGTGGTGGCACCCAGGGGGGGTGGTCTCACAGCCCCCCACCATGTCCCCTGCAGATGATCTCCATGGTGATGGTGGCAGTGGGGGTCTACGCCCGGCTGCTGAAACATGCAGGTGAGTTTTGGGGGGGATCTCAGGGTTTTTTGGG
>NW_010334310.1:1568-3481 GCF_000700745.2 Antrostomus carolinensis
GTGTGAAGGGGTTGGGTGACACCCACCCACCGTGTCCTGTTGGGTGACACCCACCCACCGTGTCCTGTTGGGTGACACTCACCCACAGTGTCCTGTTGGGTGACAGTCCTGTTGATGTCCCTTCCCTACCCACCTGGCAGGCACGTGGGAAGGTCAGTGAGATCATCAACGGTGCCATCGTGCATTATCGCGATGACCTGGACCTGCAGAACCTCATCGACTTTGGGCAGAAGGAGGTGGGTGAGGGTGGTCACCTCCACCCAACCGGATGAGAACGTGTGTCCCCCCAACTTGTGGGTCAGGGTTAAATCTGTGGGGTCTCATGGAATGGTTTGGGTTGGAAGGGACCTTCCAAGATCATCCAGTTCCAACCTTGAGTGGTTCCTCCACAAGGTTGTGATGTTGATGGGTGAAAATGTGGTGGACAATGAAAACCACCAAGAGCAGATCACTCATCTCCAGAGACATGATGGGTGATGGGATGAGCTGGATGTAGGTGGGTTTGGGAGGGTTGTCCTTTGTTGTCCATGAAGTCCCACCACCCATCTTTCCCCCAACCACCATGGAGCTGGGGTCTTCTCCCTGCTGAGGTCTCCAAGCTCTTCAGAGAATCACGGGATGGTTTGGGTTGGAAGGGACCTTCCAAGATCATCTAGTCCATCTTCACTAGAGCAGCTTGCTTAGAGCCTTGTAAAGATCAGATTAAAATATTAGATTTTTAATGAAATATTCTATTAAAATGTTCGATTTTTATTAAATTTAATATTAAAATGTTAGATTTTTATTAAACTTTGTATTAAAATGTTAGATTTTTATTAAATTTAATATTAAAATGTTAGTTTTTTATTAAATTTAATATTAAAATGTTAGATTTTTATTAAATTTTGTTTTAAAATGTTAGATTTTTATTAAATTTCGTATTAAAATGTTAGATTTTTATTAAATTTCGTATTAAAATGTTAGATTTTTATTAAATTTCGTATTAAAACGTTAGATTTTTATTAAATTTCGTATTAAAACGTTAGATTTTTATTAAATTTCGTATTAAAACGTTAGATTTTTATTAAATTTCGTATTAAAACGTTAGATTTTTATTAAATTTCGTATTAAAACGTTAGATTTTTATTAAATTTCGTATTAAAACGTTAGATTTTTATTAAATTTCGTATTAAAACGTTAGATTTTTATTAAATTTCGTATTAAAACGTTAGATTTTTATTAAATTTCGTATTAAAACGTTAGATTTTTATTAAATTTCGTATTAAAACGTTAGATTTTTATTAAATTTCGTATTAAAACGTTAGATTTTTATTAAATTTCGTATTAAAACGTTAGATTTTTATTAAATTTCGTATTAAAACGTTAGATTTTTATTAAATTTCGTATTAAAACGTTAGATTTTTATTAAATTTCGTATTAAAACGTTAGATTTTTATTAAATTTCGTATTAAAACGTTAGATTTTTATTAAATTTCGTATTAAAACGTTAGATTTTTATTAAATTTCGTATTAAAACGTTAGATTTTTATTAAATTTCGTATTAAAACGTTAGATTTTTATTAAATTTCGTATTAAAACGTTAGATTTTTATTAAATTTCGTATTAAAACGTTAGATTTTTATTAAATTTCGTATTAAAATGTAGCTAGAACGTGCTCTATGCAATTAAATATGCAAATATCCCCTAATCTCTAGCATATTGCTCTCTAATGAGATCTATTTTGATACGTTCTCGATATCATTAATATTTCTCGTGGCAGCTCTGACGCGATTTCTATTTCTACTCGATCTTGGGTGGATTTTTTTTAATTACACACGGTATTAAAATATTAGATTTCTAATTAAATATTGTATTAAAATGTTAGATTTTTTTATTAAATACAGTATTAAAATGTTAATTTTTATTAAATATCG
>NW_010334311.1:0-551 GCF_000700745.2 Antrostomus carolinensis
TTCGCCCGCCGGTTTCGCCTGAAAGCCGTGCAAACCAGCAAAGCCTGCAACGTGCCTTCCCTCTACACCCGACTGGTGCCCGTGGACAGTGCCACGCAGGCAGCCCTGCCTGTGGCCCCCGAGGTGTGGGGCACAGGTATGGCTGGGGGGCCTGGTGTGTTGGGGAGTGGGCAGCAAGGGGACAGAGGGCTGAGGTGGCACTGTCCCTTGCAGCCGGCTCGGCCAGCCGGTCACGAGCCACCCCAACGGGGAGCGGGCACCACAGGAGATCCTCTGCAGGTGTGGGCCAGCAGCAGGATGCAGAGGAGCAGGATGAGGCCCTCGTTGCTGCAGGTACTGATCCAGCCCCTCACATGGGGTTACACTCCCTGGGGACCTGCCTGAGCACCGGGGTCCCCAGGGACCCTCAGCTTATGGCTGTATGGGGCTGATCTCATCTGGAGCACCATGGGTGCCTGGGAAGAGGCATAGGTCCTGGCCCCACACTGGGGGAGAGGACATGGGGGGACAATGTAGCAGTCCCTGGCAGCAGATCCAGGTTGTGAGAGTCC
>NW_010334311.1:728-993 GCF_000700745.2 Antrostomus carolinensis
GAGGGCTGGATGCGGGTGGATGGGGGCTGCCCCTGGCACCGTTTTGCCGGTAGCTGAGAGCTGGAGCGTGTGCTGTGCCCAGGGCACATGGGCTGAACCTCCCTCGCAGGTGCTGGCGAGCAGGACGCACCTCTGGGTGCATCACAGCCCCACCATGCTCAGTCCTCTCCCCTTGCAGGGCCTCCAACCAGCCCCTCCACCACTTCCATGGGCTCCCAGAAATCCACGGAGAGCATTGCTGGCTCCAGGTGAGGTTGCGGGGCGA
>NW_010334312.1:0-1011 GCF_000700745.2 Antrostomus carolinensis
CCCCCCAATTCTCTCCCCTATCCCCTTGGAGAGGGAGAGAGTGAGTGGCTGTGTTTGGCTGCCAGCCCAGTGAAACCCATTCTCCAGCTCTTCAGTTTTGGTTCTTTTACTTGCCTGTGTGAATACCTGAGAGAAATGACAATTCTTTGCCGTTGTAGAGAGCCATGTTAAACTGATCCGTACATATTGGGAGAGGAAACTGCTCACAGGGCTTAAATCTCAGCAACACAGGAGACATTATTCCTCTCTGATGCACAATATGCTTTTAGGCAAACCATTGGCTGGGGCTGTTGTCTGGGTTAGATGTTCTTCTCCTATCTGCCAGGAGATATTCAGCCCTTTCCTGATAGAGGGGCTCTGGGAGTGTGATGGTTCTAAGCTCACACTGAAACAGGACTTTTACAACCAGTATTGCCACAAATTCCAGCTGTTCTGCACTGGTAAGACATAGCCACAGAGAAAGCTTATTTTCCACACCGATCACTTTACAGCTTTTTCCCTCCTGACACGCATAGTTTGAGAGACATCTTAGCAAGCATCCCAGTCAACACAGAGAGGAACATGAGAAGTGACTTCCAGCTGACAGACTCTGATGGGCTCTGATCTGGTATCAATATACTTGAAGAGTTTTCAAAACAAATGCTGTTTCTGTCAATGCAACTCTGTTAACACTTGGGCGTTTCAAGGCCTAAACCTCCTGCCTTTAGCAGATAGTGTGGGATTTTCGAGATTAGAAAGCATCATATTATGGGTTGCTAAGTGGTTTGCATTTCACAGTCAGCTGCAAGTTGAGATGTATCTTGGCAGGAACATGCAGTAAATGGGCCAGGCTCTCAAATACCATCCAGGCTGCCTGTTGCAAAGGAGTTACTGTTTTGGTACAGGCAGTCGTGTTGCACTGCTGAATGCTTTGCAGGGATAAAATGGACTAAGAGTGGTCCAGGAGGTACAAAGACTTGTTTTTTTTTTTCATGCAGTGTGGTTAATATTGCACTGAACCAACATTTTTTT
>NW_010334313.1:0-204 GCF_000700745.2 Antrostomus carolinensis
TGCGAGGAGAGCTCGTCCGACACCGAGTCGGATGGGACGATCGACGTGGGCCGGGAGGAGGAGTACAGGTGGGGACACGGGGCCGTCCCACGGTGGGACCAGCCGGGTTTGGGGGTCCCTGCATCCTGCGGGGAGCACGGGCTGGAGCGGGGCCCCGGGTACGGGGCTTGCAGCAGCTCCCTGCCAGCTTCACGGGCGCGCACC
>NW_010334313.1:309-12653 GCF_000700745.2 Antrostomus carolinensis
GGGTAAGTGTGGGCTGATGCTGGCAGGACTGACCCGGCGAGGAAACCCCAAGTCGTATTCCAGGGATTAAAGCTGTGTCAGGAGCTGATTGCCTTCAAAAAAATGCCTCGTTGAAACCAGGGCAACTGTCTTCTCCTGCCGGGTGGGGAGCAGGGCAGCTCTGATCTTCGTTAGCAGGAGCTTGCAGGTCTCTGCACCCCGAGATAGAGCTGTGACCCCCCCTCAGCAAAGGCACCCGTCAGCTGCCTGGATGCCGCTGCGGTCCCAGCGATCCCAGGGCTTCCAGGGAATGTAGAAGAAACGAGGAAGTTTTTTGCATGAGAAACGCTTCTGCTCTGCTGATGCGTTGTTAATGCACCAGCTGGGGCTTTGATCTGGATTAAGGAGGGAGCCCGTGCAGCCTGGCCAGAGAAGGGAGCCCCGCTTTAAGCGTGCAGCACTTCACAGGCTCCATCCATCCCATCACTGCTGAGCTGCAGTTTCAGCTCCAGAGCTTTGCTGCTTGGTGAAATAGCAAGGACAGGACCTCTTCGTGGTTCCTCAGAGATGTCCTCAGGCTTCACACCACCTTTCCCTGGACTGTGGCTCTGCTGGCAAAGGGCATCCCCAGCCGCTGCTCGCAGCCCGGGTTCCCACACCGTGTTGGCCGTCCATGGGCATGGCCAGGCTCTGGGGATGAAGGAAGGGCTCTGCTATTTGTTCTCATCCAAAAAGCAGCTGCTTTTGAACTCTTTTTTTTCAGTAGCCAAGTGTCCCCCTCCCTCCGTGTCCAGCAAGGTCCCAGATGAATTAATTCCCTTTTACATCTTGGTGCCCTGAGCGGAGAAGTCGCCCTGCCTGGTGCCAAGCTCAGGTTCTCATGGGACTGAATTAATGAGTCTGCTTCTCACTGAAGCAGAGTTGGGCATGTCTGACATGTAATGTCCTGCACAAATTCACTGACCCCTTATGCAGTTTCCAAGTGCATCAATATCTAACCTGCTGCACATGGAATCGATCCCACCTCTACATCAGTGCAGCACACCCAGTGTGTAGTACCCTGATGGATGAAACACGGGAATTGTTGTAATATTTTATTTCAGTGAACAGTAACGATCAATTTTTGATCTCTCTCTGATGCTGCTAATATGTTTGTGTTCTCAAGCCAGTCGTTGAACTGGGCTGTGCTGGGATCTGGTGGTATTTGTGTACATGTATATTGTCGCTCATGTCACGCAAATACATGGCTAAAAGAGCTGTTCCTGCCCTGACAAGTTTACACCCCGAGTAACACGGTCCTGCATGGGACACTGGTGGATTGGGCAAAATTAAACACTTCCAGGTGGGAAGTGAGGTAGAGAGATTAGGGCAGAGGGAGGCAATCGGGCTGTCTGGCCGGGGTTCCCAGCCCAGTACCCATCGGTCGCGTGGTTTGGGCAAACCAGTTCCCCTGAAGCGCAGAGGTGAGTCACCCCGGGTGTGAGTCTTGCTTCAGTGTGTGTAGCAAGTTTAGACTCTGGGGTCACTGCAGAAGTGCAAGATATTGGCTTTGTTTTGGTTGGGTTTTTTCTCTTTTTTTTTTTTCTTTTTGTTTTGAAGAAACAGACGAAGTTTCTGTAATTAATGCTGTAAATTTATGCCGTAAATTAGAAAATCGAGCAAAGAGCAATGCAGAAATTTTAATTATCGGAGAATATAGTTACGGGATCTTTTATGTGGTTCAAATCTGTCAAACATATTTTAAAAACGTATTTTGCAATAAGCTAGGTCTTTATATCCACATCTGGAACTGGAGCTCACAAAGAGCAATCCATTTGGACAGCTTTGCAAAGAGAGTTTCAAAATTCACTGTTACAGGCTCCTTGAGTGCGTACTCCACATTCCTGCACTGCCAGGTGAATTCAATACCTGCCAGGTGAATTCAATACCTGCCCCCTACGTGTAGAACACCCCAGCGTCCGCGCAGAGCCCGATTTCACATCATACATGCTCCTCGTGTGTGTGTTTTATGTATATCAGCAACGCGTGTTCGGGCTTGTGAAGCCAGCCAGTGCTTCTGCCCAGAGAAAGCCCACCCAGCAGACATTCAAATAGGGGACCTGCATGGAGACGAGTGGAGCAGTCAGTAGAAAAACGTGTTATTTCGTCTGATTGTGTGAAACCACTTCTGAAAGCTCTTCACTTGGGCCTAACGAAATGTATTTTTAATGGGCTGAGTTTGGTCTCGTTTTTTGGCTCGCTGCGCAGACAGCACTGTCTCTGCAGAAACATCTTCAATAGACTGCTATTAAAATGCTTCGTCAAACTGAAAAATGTTTTGATTTGATGGGGTGAACCCAGATGCCCTTTTCCAGATTTGTGTGCCTTATGCAGCCTCCGAGTCCCTCCGGAGCGCGGTGCTGGCCGGGGTTGCAGACTCTCGTCTCGCCTGCGTGTTAACATCCCTGCACCGAGTTTCGTAAAGCACAGAAACAGCCCTGAGCCAGTCCCGCTTCCCGGAGGGAGAAACCCCGCTCAGGGGAGGTGGAAGGTGGCCCAGCCATCCTCCCCCCAAGCAGAGGGGTTTTGCTCCAAGGAGTTTCCCATACCCAGTTATCCATCCTTGCAAAGACTTCACCTCCGTGGGGACCCCAGGACTGAACTTTGCCTCCCTGTGCCTGTCTAGTGCTGATCTTTGGTGCCTTTAGTGTCACCCGTGCCCACCAAGCACAGGATGGTTGGTGAACCCTTCTCTTTAACCTGTTTCCCACCATGTCCCTTGTCCCTTGAGCCGGAGTGGGTCCCTGGGGCTGTTGGGCAGTGGGCAGCGTCCCTGCTCTGTCACCTCCTGACAGGTGTTCCCCCTGTCCAGGTCCTGGCCCCTCTCTGTCTGGTTCAGGGGTGTCTGTGCATTTAGAATATCAGAGCCCACCCCAAAAATTGTGGTTTGTGAAGCGACTCTCCAGGAAGCCCTCAGAAACCACATCAACGCGGCCGTTAACCTCACCCTGAGGAGCGACCAGCCCTTTGCTGCCGCCCTGGGTGGGAGCTCAGATCTATAGCTCGCGCTATCGCAGCTCCGAGATGCAAAGCTCTGCAGACGGGGCAGGGCAGGCTCAGACACGAGAGCCGGGAGGTTTCACACATGGAGGAAAAGAAAGGACACGACTCCAGAGCTCTCATTGCTGCTTTTCCAGCCCCGTGGAGATGCCAGCACAGGCTGAGATCAAAGGAGTCGTGTGCCTGGTAGTGGATGGGCAATTTGGTGCAGAAATCTGTCCCAGGCTGGTGGGAGACTCTCGGAGGAGAGAGTGTGGAATTTGAGTCTGTGCTTGGCTCCCCAAACCCAATTCCTGAGCTCTGTGTTGTGGGTAAAAACGAGATGGGAACCACAGAAGACACTATTCGGGAGGGGGAGGGGGGGACGGAAACTGCAGATGGCAAACGTGCCTAAAGCATGTGTGCAACAGAGGTTGCTCTCCAGCTCGGGCAAGAAACGATTCCCTCTTCTTCCTTTCCAGCCACGTTTCCAGGTCTGTGTCTCCCACTACAACATCTCAGATACAAGCCAGGAAGAAGCGGAGAGGGGTGAGTCGCGTTTGTGTTGAGCAGGGTGGTTGTGCTGTGTCTCCCTGGGGTGTCAGGCTGGTCCCAGCCATGTGCCAGGGCTCTCTGTGACATCCCCTGTGTGCAGAGGGATCCTGTTGGCATGTCCTTACCGTTGGGACACAGTGCAAAATTGACTGTTCCCTGCTTTGTCTCAGCAAACTGGAGATTTTTTTGAGAGGTTTGGCCTCAAATCTGGCAGAAAGGGGTCAGGATAGGCATGGAGGAGAATGATTTCACCTGGGGTTATCACACCAGTTAGTTAATGTTTCTTTGCTCAGCTTTTGCACCCAAAACATTCACTTATATGGCCCTGTTCAAAGCGCCTCTCTCAACCTGCCATACCTGTTGATGAGGGCTTTAAAACCGTGAGCTGTGACCATAAATGACCCTGGTTTCTTTTCTCCACTTGGAAATCTTCTGCAGATCATTGAGAAGCGGCGCCGTGACCGTATCAACAGCAGCCTGTCCGAACTGCGGCGCCTGGTGCCCACCGCCTTCGAGAAGCAGGTGTGTGTGTGTTCCCCCCCGATTTCCACTCATCCTCCCGTGCAGCAGGGTAAGGGTAGAGCCCTCAGAATGAGAAAGTCTGGAGCAATGCTATGTCTTTCTTATCATCATCACTTCAGGGAGTAAGTAGGTGGTGAAAATGGGTGGTAAAACAATATTAACAAATATTCAGGAGCCTTAGGGAGGAGAAATTCAATCCAGAAAGTGTTTTGCAGATATGAAGATGCACAGAAATGGGGATTTGCAATGTGCATTGAGGGATCCTGGGAAGGAGCTCCATTTTCTACTCACTTGATGTAAAAAGCAGAGCCAATGCCCTGAATGGATGTCCTGCTCCAACCTGAGAACTCCTGGGCTTCAGGAAGGTTTTGGGGAGAAGGTTATCAAGAAAAACTCAGCTCCTGAGAGGCACAAAACTCTTGACCATAAAATGATGAATTACTCTTTTTTTCCTGCTCCCAACACACAGGGTTCTTCCAAGCTGGAGAAGGCAGAAATTCTACAAATGACCGTAGATCACTTAAAAATGCTTCACGCCACTGGAGGAACAGGTAAGAACTGCCCTTATAAGCATAGGGGTGAGGTGAAGGTAAAAACCTGGAAGGGAAATTCCCCATCAGCCTCAGCAGGCAGCAATATCTCCATGCTGGTGTGTCTTGCCGTCCCCCTGAATGCTGCCCTGCCTGCTTCCCAAGGGAAATATTTTTCGAGGGAGAGCAGATGGACGTTTCCTGCCCTGTTGTTTTTCTTACATCTACCATATGGGTCAGCATCCCATGGATACATATGGAGGACTGGGGTATGTGGGATAGCAAATCACAGAGACCCACAGGGACAGCACCACTGCTGTTGTCACACACCCTGCTAAAAGCTGCTCAGAGACGTGCTTAGTCCTGCTCAGAAATGGAGCCTGCTTCCAGAAAAAGGATATTAAACTCTTTACCTCCTCCCTGGGATACATTTCCTGCAGAGGCTGAATTCTGCATGGGGACTCAGCAAATAAACAAGGCTTTTTTTCCTCTGTCCTTTTTTTTTTTTTCCCCCTGTTGTTGTTTCTTGGTTGTTATAAGAAGAGAGAGGGAGCCCTGTGCAAAATTCAACAAAGGTCTTATTTGTACTGAGACCTCAGTACAGACCCTCTGTCCTGTTCCAGTTAACAGGATGGAGATCACAGCTCCAGTAAAGAAGCCTCTGGCTTGCTTACCACCCATTTTTGGCTTGCTGGGGACATTGCTGGCATCCAGGCTTTGGTTCAGAGCTGTAACTTGGTCTGGAACATTTGTTTAGATATTCAGTTTGACTGCACTGCAACAAAGGGCTGTATTGTCACGAGACCCTGTCAAGCAAAGTGGTCCGGCGCTTCGCTGTGCTGTGACATTCTCTGCTTTATTGCTTATCGTCTCATGAAGCTGCAAGTAGGGAGCAGAAGCCTAAAAATCAGCCGTCAACTGCATTTTGTCTTGTTGATTTTTGTGGCTTTGAGCTTTCTCGACCCAGTGGTCTTAGTTCTGCCACTGTCCTGTGTCCCTCAGCCAGATATCTGTTTAAATGAAGTATAAAGATTGAGACTCAGGGAGAGGAAACCGGTGCGAAGCTGTGGATCGAGGAGACACAGTGTCCCCCTGTTCTGGGAGACCAGGGATTGTCCATTTGTGAAGAGGGACCCAGTGCCACATCCATGTCTCCAGCAGCGATAACTGATAGAGTCCAACAGGAAAAAATTCTGCCTTCCTGAGCATGGTTAATGAAACCTCTTACTCATCTCACATGCTGGAGTAAGAGGCTTCATGACCCTGGCAGTTTTATCCTGATGAGATAACCACAGATGCTATTCTCATGCACACAAATGTCCAGTCCTTTCGGACACCCACTTGGCTATCTGCTTCAGTAATATCACACAGCAGCAAAGTGCCTCAAGTGAAATACACAGTGGTAGTGAGAGGGTAGTGAAATCAAAGCACATTCCTCAGCTCTGCATGGATTTACTGTCCCCCATGTCCTATCCCTACAGGCTTCTTAGATGCTCGAGCTCTGGCAGTGGATTACAGAAGTATCGGCTTCCGCGAATGTCTCACTGAAGTTGTCAGGTACCTGGGTGTCCTCGAGGGCCAAAATGCCACCGACCCCATCCGGCTGCGACTCCTCTCCCACCTGAATAATTATGTGGCAGAAATGGAGCCTTCGCCTGTGGCCACTTCCCTCCTGCCCATCCAGACGTGGCCGTGGTCCTTCCTCCACAGCGCTGCTGGCCCCGTGCAAATCCCCAGGAGGGAGGCTGCTCCCGCTCCGGTTGTTTTGACTGCATCTTCCCTGGCTTACCCAAGCCCTGCTGTGAGGCCAGCCCCGCTTCGCCGTGTCCCTGGTGACATGCTGCCATCCCGCCGAAGCTTCCTGGCCAGCAGGATGGCCTCTTCCAGCCGGAGGGCCCGAGGCGGCGGGGTCGAGGGCAAGGGCGCACCCCCGCTTGGTCGCCACCCGCCGCGGCCGTGCCCAGGATGCCATCGCCAGCGGGTGTGTTGAGAGAGGGCTCGTCCAAGAGCAGCCAAATCGCAACGTTCCTCTTCTCACCAGCCTCTGCTGGCGTCCCTGTCCCACCAGCTTACACGGTGCCTCCTGCCTTGGGTGCTGCTGCGCAGGGACCTGGGATCAGGGTTGGGACATCCAGAATCTGCCGCTCCTGGGCTACTGAAATCGGGGCTTTCTGACCCCCCCCTCCCCTTCCCTTCGGAGATAGGAATTCTTCAGCACTCATTGCCCACAGGCCCAAGAACAAACTCAGCTGAAAAAGCATCTTTCCTGCTTTGCAGAAGCCAAGGATCCATAAAGAAAATTCTCTTTACTCTTCCCTTCCTCCTCACACTGCCTTTCTCGCTTCACCATCACATGTCCTCTCCCTCGTGATGCCTGCAAACGTAAATCACATCCAATTCGATGCACTTGTCTGCACGCGGCTCTACTCCAGACCCTTCCAGCTACGAGGGAGGGGGCACACGCAGATCCCAACCTTGTCCCTCCTCCAGCAATCCCCTCTGCAGAGCCCAGCGTTGCTCTCCTGCGGAAAACAGTCAGCCTTGAAATACTGACTTATTTCCTTGGGGGTCTCAGAGCTGTGAGACAAGAGACTTGCTCGTGCTGATTCCCTGCGATGTGTCCCCCGGCTGCAGCACCTAATTTTGGTGTGGTGGGACAGACACAGCTCACCCCCCTCCCCTGCACTGCTGGCACCCGTCAAGGCAGGCTAAAGCCCCTCCAGCTCCCTTGGCGAACTGGCTGCCTGCTAATCCCTGTGCTTTCCTCACCGCATTACCAGCTTTTCCCACTTATGTGCCCTTAAGGTGGAGTGAGGCAACAGCTTAACAGAGCTGGTTCCCACAGCTGAGCTGAAATCCTGCCGTGTCTGCAGGGCCTGTGCTGGGTCCCTGCACAAACCATGCAGGAGCAGCCAGCCAGGCTGCCTGGGTGGATGGGATGTTTCTGCAGCCCTTGCTCCACACCGAGGTGTGAAGAGGCAAGACCAGGCGAGACAGAGGATTTCAAAGGGTTGTTTGTCACAGAGGGGAAAGCTCTGACAGCCAAAGTGAGAAGAAAAAGCCTTTCCCTCTGCCAGTCGCTCTGCTGGAGCTGTCTCTCCTCTGTCCCCTGCTAAAAATGAACAGCCATGACTGCAAAGGGGGGGAATGGGTCAGATCAGCCTGCATTTGAAGTGCCTCCCTCCTTCCCTCTTAGCACTGCATCCCTCACCCTCTCCTCCCACAGTGTCTCTGTTCTCATTCTTCCGCACCATGTTTTGGTCTTACATTACTCATCTGGGACCAAAAACCAGGACCAAAATCCACTGAGGTTTTACCACAGACCTCGGCAAGCTCCGGGTCTGCACTTGTCCTGATTCCCAAAAGCTTCTTCTGCCTTGGCCTGTGTGCCCCTAGATAATGGACACAGCAGATACGCCTCTGCTCCTCCAGCTGTCCTCCCTTCCTCTCTTCTTTGGGCAGAAAGGAACAGAAATCTGAATCTCTCGAGCCACCCTGCTCCTGTGCCACATCCCTAACTCCTGTGGTGGGCAGGGCAGGGTCTCCACGTGCTCCCCCTTGTCTGAATAGCCCCCGTTCCCTGCATCTGTGCCTTGACTTGCTGGGATACAGGATAGCCTGGACCCAGTTGCATGCCCACCCCAAGGAGTCTTGCCCACCTCTGCAGCACTGTGACATGAAAAAGAGACAAGTATGAAAAGGTCAATGCAAAGAAAGGTAAAAAAAAAAAAGAGGGAGAAAACCTCTCTCAAGTGGGAGAGGCTGTCCCCATGCCTCAGGTCAAACGCGCAGCCGGTTAGACGCTGTGGATGAGCTGGTGTTTGCGTTCCTACAGATCGTATCTGCCATGTGCATGTCGATATATGTATCTGCTATTGTTTTGAAAGTGAGTCTCTCCCAGTTGTTTTGATGAACGTCATCGCACTTAACACACAGAAATGCCTCTGCTACTTCTCCTCACCCTTGTCCTGAAGTGCTCAAGTCAGTCAGGAACAACGTATTCCCTTTCAATAAAGTCAGAGGAGGTCCTTGCAGACCCCGGTTGTTCCTGCGGCTGGTTGGCACGCTAGAGCTCACAGCAAGTAGCCCAGCCTCACTTTACACTGTGCGGAGCTGTTAGATTCACAAGCTGTGACATCCAGCAAAGGTGTCAAATAAAGTCTTTCAAACCCCTGCCCTGGTTGTGAAATGTAGTGTTGTTGATGTGAAACTGTCCTGCTCATCCAGCCTGCTTGGATGACTGCTAGTTTTGCAGGAACATTTTTTTCCTGAAAAGCTTCAAAACAGGTAAGATGGAGCTTGTAAGGTAACAACATCCCTGCTGGTTGTTTTGTAGCTGCTGCTCTCGGTAACTCTGGTCCTACGACTTTTTTACTTTGCAAACCACTAAGCGAGACAAAATCAGCCAGACAGACAGCAGTGCTTGCCCTGAGATTGGCAATAATCCGTGGCTTGAGAACAAATAAATTCATTGAGCTACCAGCATCCACAAAAATGTCAGGGAACAAATCGGGTCCAGCAGAGCTTTGCAGCCAGACTCTGAGGGTTCGCCTCGGTCTCCTGACCCTTTGCAAGGAGGACAGAATAACCCCCGCTGCTTCTTGCTGTCGGGAAATGCTTTGGACTAAACAAAGAGCCACAGCTGAGAGCTTGTCTCTGTTCTGAGGAAAGGACCAGTAAATGATCCCGCGCGTGAAAGATGTTGGGAGAATTTTCCGGGGAATGGTGGGAATTTTACTTCCTTTCCCATCACTCCTTCTCAGTCCAAAATGCCTTTCAAAACCGCCCATAAATCCCTGCTTTAAGTGCCGTGTTGGGAATTGCTGGAAGGGAGCAACTGCAGCTGTGATGGAGTAACACAGCATCCGTTTGGAAGCGGAGAGAAACTTCAAGAGCAATAATAGGGCTATTGATGACGGGTTGTCCCGCTGCTGCCTGGGCTGCCCCGACCCGGCTGGAGGCAGCGATGGGAGCTCAGTGTGGCCTCAGCCAGAGAGAGGAACCAAATTACCCTCCGTGGGAGACAGGCATACAAACCAGCCCCGCGGGCTACAGTGGTAAAACAAAACAGAGACAGTGGAAAAAACCCACTTCCTGATCTTTGCTGATCAAACAGGAGCCAGAGCGGGTGGGAGGGCATCGGTTCAGGCCCGTGGGGTTTTCTCCCCACAGCAACATGGTGATTAGAGCAATAGCCCGGGACTGGAGCATCATTTTTTTTTCCCCCCCCAGGGTTTTTCTTTAGCCTAAACATCTTCTCTAACATATCCTGGCAACTTTTGATCTACCCTGTAGGGGAAATCCCCGAACTCTCCACGCACTCTTCATCCTCATTCTTCAGGCAAAAAACCATAATGAAGAGGCCTATGGGAACGCGTGGGCTGCGTTGGGCGCAGTCCGGCTGGGGTTGCTCAGTGGCACACACTGGTGTTAAACACTGAGAACGAAACAGGGTCCTGATGAACGAGCCTTCATCTGCTACTTGGAGTGAACAAGGCCACTTCCAGGCTGTGGGAGATCTGCTCTGCAGCAGGTGTTCCAGCAGGGAGTGAGTCCTTGCTCTGCCAAATTCCCTTGTATGAAAAATGTTGCTTATTCAGTTCTGCTGGTGCCTGCCCCAGGTGAAATTCTCTCCCTCCTGTGTGTCTACATTTTTTTTCTGCTCATGGTGCAATCCTGACCTGCCCTCTGCTGGTAAAATCCCAAAGGTAAGGAGGAGAAATCCTAAACCAGGGTCAGCATGTGGTCAAAAACTTACCATCCGTGTTGAAAAATGGGTGATCTTTTGTGATGACTATCAGTGACTGAAATACCACTGGGACACATGGTAGCAGAGAGGCGTGGGAGGTCTCTGGGTGATGGGTCTCACACCAGCGTCATCGATGGGGATGGACTGGCAAGGTGAAGACAGTAAAAGATGCTGGCATCTTTTGCTCCAGGCACTGCTGGAGGTCTTGAGAGGGTGAACTGGGAGGATCTGGGGCATTGCTGGTCACTGGGGGCGACTGCACTCGTGTTTTGAGGGCAGTGACAGCAGTGGGGTCCCTGGGGCAGTTTTGGGCCCTCATGGGCAGAGGGTACCCCCAGCCCGTCAGTTCATGTCAGGAGTGAAAAGGATGGAGGAGGACACGGGACTGTAGCTGTCTGCATGGTGTCCCCGGGGAAGGGACACAAATGTCCATCAATATGTTTCAAACAAAAGCCATTCTCAGTGTAGCCACAGCGGCTGCTTGCAGCCAAAGGGTGTTTTATGTGGAAACATGTAGTTCAAGCTCTGCTGAGTTTTGACTTTAGCTGTCAGAGCGGGAGCCTCTCTGAACTCCTTCCACAGCAAGATGCTCATCTCAGCCTGTGGTTTCCCAGCTGAGGAGATGCTGGGCTGCACAGACCGAGGACTGAGCCATGAAACAGCAGCAGGCACTGGGTGCAATCCCACCAGTGTGCACCAGTGCTGCCTCCCAGCACCGCTGGCTGTTGGGAGGAAGATGATGAACTCAGGAGGAGGATGATTTGTGTCTTTAGAAAATAACCTGGACTGAAAATATTGCAAAATATTATAATTTACTTTGCTATTGTTATCTTTTATTCTGCAACTCTCGATTATTCCACTGTAATGAAGGGAGAGGGAACATATCCCATTTTAATGATAACATCATATCTCACTTTTAAAGCAAATTTAATTAATGTAGAATTGAAAAATCACAGCAGACCAGCTACCAGCTTCTGTAGACTATGTTAGTCCCCCTTAACGGACATCCATAGTGCCTGAAGGTCACTGATGAATCACTGAATCCCATGCTGCTGTGTCCTCACGCTCTGCTGAAGACGCTGGAAATAGATAATTACGGGTCTCCCCGGAGCTGAATCTCGTGAGCATGAAGCTGTGGGATGGCAGAGGGGGTTGAATCCCTCTCTTGTTCCAGTAGCTTTCTTTTGCATTTGGAGTTGTTCAACCTTCACCCTGGGAAAAGCGACTGACAGCTCGCTTCCACGGGGAGATGTTGAGGACCCTTGGTCTCGCTCCAGGGCAGCCCATGATGTGAGCTGGCACAATGCCGGGGCTGCCGCAGGAACTCGCACTGATTTGAAGGAAAAATGATGCTCTGAAGAGGAAGAGGCAGCTTGCTGTGGGAATGGCTCCAGCTATGGCCACTCCTCATCTCACCGCCAGTGACATCTCCAAAACCATAGCTTGGAGCAGTGAGAAAAATTACCCCAGAGGAATTATTTGCTCTTCCAGTGCATTCCTCTGCTCGTCCTGCTCCTTGCCCTGGTCTCAGCCCCACAGCCCCACTCTCTCCAGGAGGCTCCCCTGGGCCTCTCATGTTTTGTGACAGGACTGAGCTGCCCCGTGAGACATTTGCCTGCAGAGGATGGGGTTGGGATGGAAAAGGATGGGAAACAACCCCAAAACACCCATCTGGGGGGTGCTGCCAGCTGCCCACAAAGGGTTGTTTTGCCCTAAATCTTGCCCGTTGTCCTTGTGCGGGGACAAGACTCTGGTGTTGCTTGAACCACCATGGGATTGGTACATGGACTGAGCCGAGACTGCACAGCTCATCTCCAAACGCTGCCCAGGCGCCATGTTGCGTGACCACCACATAGGCTGTAGGGTTAGGAAAGTTGTTGTGTTTATTTATTGGGTGGGTTGCTGGTTTGGGGGAGGTGGACGTCCCTGAGAGGTGAGAGGTGGGTGTTATTGGGCAGCCTGAGGAAAACCAGGTCTCTCTGAGGAGCAGC
>NW_010334314.1:0-800 GCF_000700745.2 Antrostomus carolinensis
ATATATTTAAATTTAATTTTTTTTCCTCCTGCCAGCGCCTTGTTTTGATGCAGATGTTATGGGAAAGGATCATTTTTCTTCTTCATTTTTTTATTATTACTATTCTATTTTACTATTATTCTTCTTATTATTATTCTTTTTTTTTTTTTTTTTTCCAGCAGCTAAAGACGGGAGGTCACATTAACTTCTAATACGGAGTCCCATAAAAATACGATTACGCCCGCTAAACAGAACACAGTAGGCTGCTAGTTAAGACAATGAGATTTCCAGGAAGTGATGCATAAATTCTTCAAGAGAAAAAAAAAAAAAAGGACACATTTTTCACCTTTCATTCCAATTAAATTACTGAGGCAGCTAACACACCATATATTTGGGTGAAATGAAGGGGTTTTTTTCTGGATTATTATTTTTTTAAGTCTATCTACATGCGCGTTTTTATGAAAAAGCGGTTAATATTAAGGATTTTTTTTTAAAAAAATGTCAGAACCTTCATTCCTTGATTTTTTTCCTGCTGGAGGGGCTGGTCCGTCTGGGTTTTCCACCCCGCAGCAATAAAACACCGATTGTCCTTATTATTAATTTCCAAATAATAAGAATTACCCACCCTGACGCACACACCTCGCTGTTTGCAAGGAGCTGGAAAATTAAGGAGCACCTCCCACCCTAAAAATAAACCTTTTACCAACCCGTCGGGTGTTTTTCCCACCCGGGGACCCCCCACCGGAGTTGCCACCGTGTGCAGGATCGGGCCCCTCCGGGGGAGTGGGAAGGGAGCTGCGGGGATGGAGGAGGAGGGGGGT
>NW_010334315.1:0-1140 GCF_000700745.2 Antrostomus carolinensis
GGCTGCGAGAGGCGCATTGTTCCCCAATTAAACAATTAACCGGGAAGAGAATGGAGAGACCCCCTCCACTCTGGCTCCTGAAGCCGGTTGAAATGGGGAAAGTGACTGGGACCGAAATCCCTTTTTCCCTGTTGCCTCCCCAATCTCAGCGGAGGTTGCAAGGAAAGAATATCTCGGTGCTTGTTCCAAACTTCCCCTGCCTGTGCCAATTCACAGGCAGTCTCACATCGGCAGCCACCCGAGCCAAGCTTCTCCACCCTAGTTTTACGCATCTCCAGCCACTTTTCTTTTTTTCTTTTTTTCCTCCTTTTTTTTTAAAAAAAAAAGAGATTAGACTCTGCATTTGCTGTCCAAACCTCCCAGAGATGAAGTCATAAGCAGAACTCTAAACCACCCTTTTACAGAAGACTTTCACCAATTAATACGGGGTCTGCTCTGCTCCTCGGGTGGCTCCTTTCCCAAAATGTACCTATCCTGGTATGTGGCAGACACTTCAGGAACCCTTCACCAGGCACGAAATGCTGGCAAGAGCAGCACGTCTGGCGTGCTCCCTCTCAGGGGAGCCTGTGCCACAATCCTTCCTCCTCCAGGAAGGTGTAAATCCAGAGCCAGAAAAGCAAAGCCTGGAGAAATAGGTGTGCCTGATTGCATCGCCCTGGGCACGTTTTTGGCAGCCCCAGGTACAACTGCTAGCAAGAGGCGGGAGGAGTTTTCCTTCAGTGCCTCTTGCCGTTATTGTTCCAGTTACTCTGTCCCCAGAGTTATGCTGACAGTGGGTTTGAGTCAAGCCCAGAGCCCTCATTTCCAAAGACAGCACTTGGTGCCAAGTTGGAGGAGCGGGAGGTAGAAGAGATGACAGCCAAGAAGTGGTAATGGAGACCTGGTGGCTTAAACCAGATCAGGTTTGCGTGAGCTTCTGGCTGTGAAGGGAGCTGGACAGCTGGGTGAAATCCTTATCTCACCTTCACAGAGCTTATTCATCTTTCCTCCTTAAATAGAGTGAAGCCACAATTGCTTTCTTGCTATTAAGGGTGTATAGAAGAGAGGTTGATCCCCTTCTCCCATGTGAAGGTAGTCAATGTGCAGCAGCCTCCCTACCACAGCCACCCCACTGGTACCAGTCCCTCCAGTTCCTCTTGC
>NW_010334315.1:1213-2598 GCF_000700745.2 Antrostomus carolinensis
ACATGAGTCCCTCCTGAGCAAAGTCCCGTCTCAACAGACCATACCTGCTCCACGTTGGGTTGTGGGTTTCTCAATCCTTCAACCTTGTGCAGAGCAGTTGATAGAAATGTAGCTCTGTACTTTCAAACAGGCACTACAGAGAGTTGCAGGCATATCTTTTGAGGCATTTTCATGCAAATTCTCACAAAGACATTGCAGTTCCTATTAAGTCATAGGAAGGGAGTTGCCAGAGTTAACTCCCCTCTTTGCCAGCCTGGCCCTTCCCTGCCCCTCTATGTGTCAATGGCAACCCTCACTGCTGACGTTTTGCAAGCTATCTCTGCACAAGGTTGTGATGAATGGAGAAAACGAACATTGACTTTCTCCACCATTGGTTCAGACAAGCCTCTTCAGCACTCCCAGACGTAAGGGGGTTGGTTGTGTGAGAGGCGCAGTTAGGATGCTGTTCCTTCACCCCATACAATCTCAGCCCCTCTCTCAGACAAAACCCTTTGAGGACACATACGTAAGGTGGGAATCTCTATGGACAGATCCCCTCAGTACCACTCCCATTCCTTTTTCTAGATGAAGATGGGACTTCTGCCACCACCCCAGGCCTCAGGAAAAGAAGGCAGGACATACCTCATGGCATTGGGTACTTCTCTTTCTCCAGGCCACCCTCCAGGACAAACAGGGAACTCATAAATGATCAAGCATCACAGTCAAACTGCAAGTATCTCTTTCAGTTATCCCCTCTAGTCTGCACCCTCTGCCCCATCTTTCCAGCTTCATCTTTTCTTACTCTGCTCCCTGCCTTGGCTTCAGGCAGGAGGAGTGAGCTTTAACAAAGCTGCAGACCTGGTCACTGGAAAGTGAACAACTGCTCCTGGCAAAGGAGGGGAAGTGGAGCTGGTGACTCCACTGACCCTGCTGCGTGGAGGTCTCTGCTCTCCAGTGGAGCTGGGCTTTGAGCATCTTCTGTAGCTACGGCTGCCCCGGGAGCAAGTGGGACAACCCCAAGAGGGGAAGTTGCAGCTGCCCATGCCCGCTGGGTCACCCGCTGTGCCAGGGGTCCAGCTGAAGAGCTGGACAATCCTCCTGGAGACAGGGAGACACTGGGAGTGACCAGAAATTTGGTAGGGCTGGAGGGTGCTGCACCAAGAAGCAACGAGGAGTTAAACTGCGCGGCTAAACCAGCCCCAGGTCTACTTGCTTGTATCCTTTTTTTTTTCACGATGGGAAAAGAATTAGATTATTTTCAAAGAAAATATATTATTTTTAAAGAAAAGTTATTATATTCAAAGAAAAGATCTCCCCAGAGCCTCTCTTCTCATACCCCCCTGAATGCAGGAGGGAATCGAAGGACCAACCCGTTCATTCAGGGAGCTGGGTAGAAAGCGGAGGAT
>NW_010334316.1:0-4204 GCF_000700745.2 Antrostomus carolinensis
CAGCGGCTCCCTCAGGAGCGGTTGTCACCTCAGGAGCCAAGCGGGACGTGCCCTCACACAGGCAGAGATCGTCCTCCGAAGCCCACCCTGCTTGTTTGGGATCCTTCCTCCTCCTCTCCTAAGCGGTAGAAGGTGCCGGGCCTGAGGGACACCCACCATTGCATGTCAACCCCTCATCTCCAGGGCATCCCTTTCGCTTCTAGATGGCGTCACCTGACTGATCAGCCTTTGTCTTTCTAACCACAATATCAGCATCAATTTCTCTAGAAAGCAGTTTAAGAAGCAGCTATTAACTGGAACGGGTTTTTTTTATTATTATTATAGCATTATTAATACACTTTATCTTGCAGCAATACCTGCTCCTTGTACCCACCCCAGGATTCAAAAGGCAGCAAAGCTCCCACAGAAATCAGTTTTGCTGAGCTGAAAGCGTAGTCAGAAGGTAAAATGCACAGGTGTTTCTCTACTCATCTCTAACCCTGTCCAGGCGTACAGCATCTTCCAGTGGCCATCTGAATTCCACACAGCGCCAACAACACATGCACTATCAAGTTCTGAGGACTGACCTGATCCCTGGGCCAGGTATGTCCGTTAAAATAACCCTGATGGGGTCTCTAAGGGCACAAATACTTCTGCTTCCTGTTTCAAGACCTCACTTTCAAATATTTACAACTACCAAATGCTGATGAAGCTTTAGTTTGACAGTGTCAATCGCTTCTGAAGACAAAGCTCAAGAAAGTATTTTACTCATGTTAACTACGTTTGAGATTTCCTGATGTCCTTATTGGTCTCACCTCCCCTTATTTTGGGAAATGAAGCTCGGATTCAAAGGACAGGCAAAACACACAGGCATTGCGTGTGCTCTTCAGCCATAAGAAAACTCACCCAAATTTACCTAATCAGCATCTGAAAAAACATGTTCTTGCAGAAACTGGCAAGACTAAGTGTAATAGCACCTTAAGGAGACTCTGCCCTCGCTCAGAGCTCAAATCACTCGCTCTGTCAGGGTACCACAAAGGATTTCAAGTGAACCTTCACTGAAACAGCTGCTCTGGCCAGAAGATGAGGGGCAAGTGGAGAACCTGTCTTGACTACGCCTGCCAGCCCCTGGCCAATACCCAAACCAAACAGAGACAGGAGCCACTGAAGGAGAAGGCAGAAAAAGGAAACTCAGGATGTCTTAGTCAACAACAGGTAAGGAGAACAAGTCTCAGAGAAGGAGCCCTATTGGGAAAACAAAAGGTAGGAGGAGGGGCAGGTTAAAAGAGCATAAAACCCAAGGACACTAAGAACAGGGAAAGGTGGGGATGTGAGCGGCACCCAATCTGTACCTTTTACAACATGTAAGGTGGAATGTGAGACTGAATTTTGTTATTTGATTGCCAGGGAACAGCTGTAAAAACCACCAGGAATGTGCTTCAGGCCAATCTAGTGCTTTTTTTTTTGTTGGTTTTTTTTTGTCTACTTTAACACTGTTACTGAATGGTATTACACAATACTGGCGTCTCGCTTCAAGGTGATTTTTTTCCAACATTTACAATACTGTGTTTTTAAGGAATGTCTTCCTCTTGATCTTCTAAACTGAGAATACCAGAAGGAAATCTGCTGCTCTCTTGAAGTCAGCGGGAAGTTTGCTTGCATAAGGAGAACTGGTTAGGACTCTTGACAGTGATTCACAGCTTGTATAAAGTTCTCCAACATATTAGAGCTCATCTTTTTCATTATTCTTCTTCAGGAAAGAAGCAAGGATATTGAGGCTTTTCTGGAGCTCCTCCTTTTTCCCATCACTCATTTTGTTCTTCTCGATCAGTTTTGTGATTCGGACGACTTCATTAGCAGCAAATTCTTCTCCTTGCTCTAGTATCTTGCTCATAATTTTCAAGTACTGCTCAGCTGACTTCTTCTCGGTTTCTTTTGTTTTTTCTAAACCTTCTTGCCCCTTTTTCAGGAGGGACTGGCGTTCTGATTTCTCAGTGCTGCTCACAAACTTGCTGGCCAGCATATCGTACTCTTTCAGGCAGCCTGGCATCCCCAGATAGATGCCGTTACTCTTCAGCCAGCGTTGAATAGCCCCGGCCTTGATTTGGCCGCTGTAAGGTAAGGGATTGTCAAAGTCACCATCCTGGAACAAGTAAAAAATAGGGAACTTTTCCTTATCCAGCTTGTACTTCTCTCCCAGCTCAGTGTTCAGTTTATCACCATAATCTGTCAAGAGAAAATGAAACACAGAAAAGCACAGTATGTTAATCAAAAGAAAAAAATTAATTTAGGATTCTCTCCTAAACCAACTGATAAATATTTGTCTCCAGAGTTTCAACACTTCCTCACTAGCTCTTTGCCAGGAAATGCCATACACCGAAACAAAAACACCCCAGAAAATCACTTCAGCATTAGGTTTTCCAAAGAAAAATACAAGATTTTAATGGTGCTTTGCTGTGACTGTGACAGTGTAAGACACTGGCAGCACCTCTACGTACAAACCCCTCCTCCTTATGGGCAATTAACAGCCATTTTCCCCCTTGTTTTGCTCTATCCATTGATTATTTGATTTTACAGTTAATGTTTTAGTTCTGACAGCATGCCAAGCTACAAGATGTTTTCTCCTCTGACATAAATTGCATTTATTCTTGAGGACAGAAAACATAAAGAGATTTCAACTATGCTACTTAGCTAAATCCACGTGTATTTAGAGATGTGGGTGAAACTTCACAGTCAGACAATTCCCATAAACTTAAATTCTTAATTCTACCTACAAAGCAAGAGCGACTAAGGTGACAGGGACCCATTCTTCACTGCTTTTCTCTTGAAGCCCATTACAAGAACACCGAGTTACACCAGCCACAGTGGAATTGCTGCTTTCTGTGCTTTACCAGCAAAAAAACAGAGGGTTTGCTACAATTAATTAATCCTACCACATCTGCTTTGTCTGACCAGGCTTGTGAATAAAGTATAATTCTTGTAAGGTCTATTCCCTAGAAATGGACAAAAAGACTTCTCTCAGCAAGGAAAGGGGAAAAAAAAAATGACAAGAAGTGTTCTGAGTGAGGAGGTGGGATCCAGTTTAGCAGTGTGGGCTGGTTTGCTTCGTTAACCAGCCGAAAGGAGATCAGCAGCACTCCTACGCTCGGCGTGGGGGGGAGGCAGGCGGCACAGCTCCGGTCTGCCAGGGCCGAGCTCATTTCTCACTCTCAGAAATACCCCAGAGCCTGTTTCCATCAGAAATTGCAATTCATTTTATTTCCTCCACACCAAACCTGAAGTACTAATCCATCCAGAGTTCCTCACCTGATATTCCCACTTCAGCCACCAGAAGATCCTCACTGGAGCCTGAGCTCTCTGCCAGCTTTTTAAACTCATCTTGTTTCTCGCCGTAAGGATATTGTGTATCGAACTTGACCAGGACAAACTTATGCTTTGGAATCACCTAAAACAAGACAAAAAAAAAGGAAAAAAAGGTCGAAATGTTAGTGTTTCAGGTTTGAGTGATCTATCAGTCACATAAGGTTGCGTTAGCTTGTCCTTTTCCTGTGCAACGAGGAGGTGCAGAGGGAGGATGGAAATGTTATAATTATGGCCTTTCAAAAATGACTCACTGCTGCTGTGTGGGGGAAAGACTGAACTTGGGTGTGCATAGTCCTACAGCATGATAAAGATGGAACGGGGTAGGTTTGTGGGCTCTGATAATGCCTTTAATTATACGTGATTTGCTTATTGTCAATCTGATTAGCATCTTGGAAAGAAGTCAGCTAAACAATTTCCAGTGAGGCATTAAGTGGAGAGACACCAAATCTCATGTCATGCTGAGGTGTCCCAACGTGAGAGCTAAGGGAGGCGGCACAAGGGAGGGAGTGGGGATGCTGGAGGTGCTGCACTGGTTCGGTAAACAGAGAATTGGTGTTTCAATGAATTCCTCTTTGCTTGTGCCATTGCTTTTGAATTTTGCTCTGCTCAGATGATGCCCTTTCCAATGAACTTGGAAATGGAATCTGTCACCTGCTTTGGGATATTTCTTCTCCCTCCAGGAGAAGACCTCGCAAAAGCTTTTTTCTAGTGAACAGGGTCAGATTGCAACACAGGTCCCCACCTACAAAGTGCACTGCAAGCACTGTTCACAAAAGTCTTCAGCCCTAGGGCTGCTGATCACTTTATTTACTGTCCTGGCAAGAGGGGAACACGGCAGGAGTTACAGCTTTGATATTCCTGC
>NW_010334316.1:4246-4687 GCF_000700745.2 Antrostomus carolinensis
AAAGTCCCTCTTGCAGCATTCTGACAATCACTTCAAATTCTTCTTGTTGCCAAAGAGCTGGAAGCTCCTAAGGGCTGTAGAATGCTGCAGCGTTAAAACACCAAAAATGGTTTTGTCACAGCAGAAAAACCAAGCGGGGGGCTGGCATGTGGCAAGAAATATTTGCCTGTGGCTGAGCAGTTTGTTCAGGGCAGACACTTTTCAAGCCGCTCAGCTGATTGCTCTCTTCAGCTCACGCTGCGAGAGCAGAGGCTTTAATCCTGCCCTGCGATTCCCTTTTGATGGGCGTCGCGCCATCTGCCCCGAGCTGAGCCCACGACACCTGTCACAGCACCACTGCCTCCCGAAATCAAAATCCTGCCGTGCCCTGGGATGATCCCTTCATTTCAAAGCGATTTAGCGGGGAAAAGCACCCGTGTAAACCCTCGCTCGGGCAGAACC
>NW_010334317.1:0-604 GCF_000700745.2 Antrostomus carolinensis
GGGGGGGTGGTTTTCTCGGCTGCCTGTCTCTGCTATTCCCGTTTTGAAGGAGGAGCAGAGAGGGATGACGGGGAACATGGGTGAGGATGAAGGACTCGCAAATCTTTTGGAGTCTAAATGTTTTTTCTCTCAAGCCTAGGAAGCCCCAGGAGTCAAGCGCTAGGCTCGTTCCCCTGTTCTACTCAGAAGAGTGCAGTGAAAACGCATTCTCTGTCGCCGACTTCCAACTTGCCTGTTGCTCAGGCTGGAAAGGTTGGGAGGACCGCGGACAGCAGGGGCTATGGGCAGCGACCGCGGAAGCCCAATCCCCCCCATCCCCTTGCCCCAAGCTTATCTATCAACATCATAACCACAAGACACACACCATTAACACAGTGTTCAAAGCTCTTCTTTTGAAAATGTGGGTGGCTCTGAAAAGAGCCTTTGTGTTTTAAGAGCCTATAACCTATCTCCAGAACCGAGTTTAACCGCCGAAGCCGTAGAGGGTGCGTCCCTGGCGCTTAAGGGCGTACACCACGTCCATGGCCGTCACCGTCTTCCTCTTGGCGTGCTCGGTGTAGGTGACGGCGTCGCGGATCACGTTCTCCAGGAACACCTTCAGCAC
>NW_010334317.1:637-1169 GCF_000700745.2 Antrostomus carolinensis
CTGCCCGCCCCCACGCCGAGCCAGGCGGCGGATGGCCGGCTTAGTGATGCCCTGGATGTTGTCGCGCAGCACCTTGCGGTGGCGCTTGGCGCCCCCTTTGCCGAGCCCCTTCCCGCCCTTGCCTCTGCCAGACATGATCTCAACGTACTCGACCCCAACAGCTTATGCCGGGAGCAGGCGCCAGCGCCTCTCTATATTGCCGGCGGTCCGACCTGGTTGAGGACTGCGACGCGGCAGGGCAAGGGCGGGCTCTTCTCCGCGCCCTTCCCCCTGCGGGCAGGGACGTTCGCGCCATCGCCCCGAGAGGCGGTGGGGATAGGCGGCGGGGATGGGCATCTCAACGTACTCGACCCCAACAGCTTATGCCGGGAGCAGGCGCCAGCGCCTCTCTATATTGCCGGCGGTCCGACCTGGTTGAGGACTGCGACGCGGCAGGGCAAGGGCGGGCTCTTCTCCGCGCCCTTCCCCCTGCGGGCAGGGACGTTCGCGCCATCGCCCCGAGAGGCGGTGGGGATAGGCGGCGGGGATGGGC
>NW_010334318.1:0-219 GCF_000700745.2 Antrostomus carolinensis
CCACACCCTGCCCACACAGGGCAGATCCCACACTGCGGGCTGGGGCTCCCATGAGGGTCCCAGCACAGGGACCCTCGGGTGCGGCACATCCGGCTCTGGCACCGCAGGCCCTTGGCACGCAGCAGGTGCCAGCAGCACCGATGGAGCTGGCAGCCGGATCGCGCTGCCGCTGCAAGGGCAGCTCCTGCCCATCCCAGCGCTGGCACAGCAGGATTATTG
>NW_010334319.1:0-210 GCF_000700745.2 Antrostomus carolinensis
AGAGGGCAGCTCAAGCCTCAGCAGGGCTCAGGCCCAGAGGCACAGCAATTACCTCCTGGGACTGGGCCTGGCATCGCCTCCCTTCCTGCAGGAAATGCTGCCTTCCATAGAGCCCCTCTGTCCATCCCTTGAGAAAGGAAGAGGCACAGCTGCATCAGATGGAATCATTGCACACCCAGGGAGTGGCCTCTTCAGGAGGCAATATTTTTC
>NW_010334319.1:368-593 GCF_000700745.2 Antrostomus carolinensis
GTCATGTCCGTGGTGCATTTTGGTCTGCCTGTCAGCTGATGCCAAATTCCATCCTGCAGAGGCTGGGGAGAAGCTGCAGCCAGGCCAGGCTGGGAAACAGCCCTGCAGGGCGTGGAAGCAGCAGCGGGGCAGCCAGGCTGCCATGGATCCCTTCCCGCTGTGCCGGGCACGGCGTGTCCAGATGTGCAGCCAAAGCCCCCGGCTGCTGAGCCCCAGGACAAGGCT
>NW_010334320.1:0-231 GCF_000700745.2 Antrostomus carolinensis
ATTATTTCCCCCATAAATGGGATTATTTCCCACATATAGGGATTATTCCTCCCCTGAATTGGGATTATTCCCCCCATGAAGGTGATTATTCCCCCCAAAATCGGGATTATTCCCTCCAGAACTGGGATTATTTCCCCCATAAATGGGATTATTTCCCCCATAAATGGGATTATTCCCCCCAGATTGGGATTATTTTCCCCAGATTAGGATTATTTCCCCCGGGGGGGGTAT
>NW_010334321.1:0-10828 GCF_000700745.2 Antrostomus carolinensis
CCCCAACCATTCTATGATTCTATGAAAACCATGAAGATCCTAGTTGGTGTGAGTCCAGGCCCATCAGCAAAGCCAAGCACACGCTCATTTCAGAAGTGAAGAGCAGCAATGGCCATGGTCAACATGAAGTTTATCTAGGCAAGGCTCTCCCCTGTCCTCTACAGAAACCACTCTGCTCAGAGGAGCTCTGATGAGGAGCAGCTGAGGGAACTGAGGTTGTTGAGCCTGGAGAAAGGAGGCTGAGGGGAGACCTTCTGGCTCTGTCCAAGTCCCTGAAAGGAGAGTGGAGAGAGGTGGGGGTCAGTCTCTTCTAAGAGGAAATGGTCTCAAGTTGCACCAGGGGAGGTTGAGGTTGGTCATTAGGAAAAAAATCTTCACTGAAGGGTTGTCAAGTATTGGATCAGGCTGTTCAGGGAAGTGGTGGAGTCACCATCTCTAGACGTATTTAACAGACAAATAGATGTGGTGCTTAGGGACATGGTTTAGTCGTGGACTTGGCAATGTTAGGTTTTTGGTTGGACCCGATGATCTTAAAGGTCTTTTCTAACCAAAATGATTCCATGTCATGGGATGACCCGTGTCTATATGGCAGATGGTCCTGGGAACAGGGTCTCTTTTTGTATGTATCTGTACATGTGATGGTTTCAGCCTGGCCAGCAGCCAAACACTGAACAGCCACTGGCTCACCGTCCTGCAATGTGTATGAGGAGAGAATCAGGAGGGTAAAAGGGAGAAAACTCGTGTGTGGAGATAAAAACAATTTAATAACTGAAATAAAATAATAATTAAAAGAATAATGATAATAATAGTAATAATGGAATTGTCAAATGAGTGATGCCCAGTGAAAATGCTCATCATGCCCAGCCAGTGATGCCAGAGCAGGGATGGTCCTGAACCACAATCTTCAAAAAGAGACAGAGAGCCCCAATGATCCTTGAGCTTTCTGATCAACCCCCATTTATATCCTGAACATGACGTCATATGATATAGAATATCCCACCAACATTCCACATGGGAATTGGGTTTGCTAATTTACTGTGCTCCCCCCAAGTTTCTTCTGCACCTACAGACCAGAAAAACATGGAAAGTTGGAATGTCCTTACATCCATATGTTATCAACATTCTTTTCATACCAAACCCCACACTGAAACCAAGACACAGCTATTCCAGCTGCTGAGGGAATTAGCTCTATTCTGGTGAAACCAGGACAGTGTGGTTGCACCCATCTAGGAAAGACATTGGTCTTCATTTTCATAATGAGAGAGAGTTTGTCCCCCACCTTCTCCTGGGCACCTCCCTTGACAAATAACATCTTGCATGCAGGTATAAGAAACCCGTTACTTCTCCATATCAGGAGAGATTGTCTCAAAAGCAGAGTTTCCAAAGTACTTTGAGGTAATTATTAGATTATTTTTGGATGACAAAAATCCCCTGGAAGAGTTACAGGGACAATTCATTGGCACTTGGTCAAAGCTCAAAAGCACTGGATTCAGCAACGTGGATGAAGGAGAAAGATCCCAGCTAGCACGTATAAATCAGAGACAACGGTTATTTCTAAGAAGATGTAATTCAGACAGCCTGACGTTACGGTATTTCTTGGGATAGGCTGACTGAAAGGAGTTCAGGAATCTGAAGAGTGGGTGATGAGAAATTATCTTGGAAGCAGCATATTCACTTTATTGAGAATAGTGGTAAGATGCCCATAAATCTTCCTAAGAGTGTTTCAGGTACTTTTATGACTCTTGCATGGGATTTATTGCATATTTTCAGAAAAAAAAAAAATAATTTAAAAGGACATTGTCAAGCACTTTTTATAGCTTTTATTTATTTTTTAATCTCCATTGTTTGCAGAGCCCTCCTCAGAGCTGCAAAATGCAATTCTGCCCTGTTACATCGAGCAGACAATGAATTATTCTTTCTCTCTGTTATGCTGAGCAGAGGCACAGGTAGTGTCTTGGGGTCCGACTGGACTGGGGGAAGTGGGTTGGGTGTCCCTTCTGCAGAGCCAGCACAGGAGCACTGGACACGCTGCCACGGCTCCCCACAGCCGGACAGTCAGATGTTAGCCCAGGCAGTTGGTGTGCTGGGTCCTGAGTGAGGGGAGCAGATAGATTTCCAGTTGTATTTAAAAGCCCATTTTTTTAGTGGTGTTGAAAGACCCCATGGCACATCCTGAGGGCTGCCTTGGAAAAGTGAGCAGATAAGGACTGATGCTTCAAGGAGGGTGTTCCTCAATTTTGGGCACAGCACTTTGGGAGGAGAGGGTCTGACTTTTAACCGGTTCCATCAGGACCACCTCTTACCAATGTTGAAACCAGACCCAAATCTTACCCAGGCTGGATGTTCCCCAACTCCAATGGAGATGTTTTCCAAACCTGTAGCACTTCTGGCCAGAAATACAACCCTGGAGCTTTGGCTCCTGCAGCTTTCTTTGGAAAGCCTGAGTTTACTTAGCCTTCCCTGGCCTTCCTGTTATTAATTGAAATGCTGCTCTTGAGGCCAGTCACGTTGTGCTGGTGTCTCCTCTGCCCACCAGCGTGTTCCAGCAATCCAGGGACAAGCCTAGACCCGACGCCCCCAGTGTCACACACCCAGGACCAGCAGCGCTTGGCAGGGAAGAGACTGGCAGCGTGAGCAGCTTTGCTGCGCTGTGGGCAGTGGGAAAGGAGCTTCATGCCAGGGCTCCATCCTCCTGGCAGGGAGGAGAGATGCCGGGGCTGGAGGATGGAGTGGGAGGATGGACCAGAAAGCATCACTTCCAGCCTGACTCCTTCTTGGACCCGGCCAGCCCCTTCCAGCAACCCCTTCCCAGTAACACTCCCTGGAGGCTCCACAAAGAGGAAAAAGTTAAACACATGAATCAGGCCAGTCTGGCTCTTTACCCCTTTCTTTGTCATCATCACTGACCCCTCCAGTTTTGCAGGTTTTTTTCTCTCTTTCTCTCTCCTATAAAATGCTTTTCATTCAGTGGCTGTGGTGCCTTTAAATACTTCATGAAAACTCATAAAACTATGTAGGAAAATAGCAGCCTTTTTCTTCTTAGAAAGAAGCTTGTGCCAGCAAAGCAGAAAAAAAAAATCTTGCTCGAGTGATGCGGAGAAAAGGAAGGAATAAAGGAAGCAAGCAAGGAAGGCTGATATTCATATGTCCAGAACATTTGCTTAGCCAGAGACGGCGTGACCATGAACATCAGCATTTTCAAGGCTTGTTCCAGAGATCCCATGAAATCTGAATGACAAAATCGGGCTCTTCCATCTCCAGCTGTCAGTCACTAAAGGTGTGGTGTGCTCCGAGCAGAAGAACACAAAGTGGAAACCACCCCTCCTGCGGCTGGTGCAGATTTCCTACCAAGTGGTTCATCACAGAGGGATGAGGATGGAGGAGGAGGAGGAGGTGCTGAGCCTGTACCTGCAGCCCCGGGGGAGACACCTTCCTCCTGCCATGCCTTTTTCAGCAGTTGGGCTGCAGGGAGGCTGAAGCTGCTCCCAGATTTGCCTGCAGCCTCCCTGGAGAGGATGCTTTGGTCAGGATGGTTTGTCAGCACAAGTCCTTGATAGACATTTCTTGGGCCACTCTGTCTTCTTGCCAAAGGGAGGGTTTGATCAGCTCTGTCCCAGCCCTCAGGGACTGTGTATCAGAGAGATAAATTGCACTAAGGAAATGCTCAAACTCCAGCTCATGGATTTCTCCTTTCCCAGGACACCAAGGCATTGAGCCCCACCAGCTCCTCAGAGAGGACAGGCTGATGGTTTGTGAGCTGCAGGTGTTCAGCCCACTTGTGCTGATGTGAAGAAGTGGCCTTGATGCATTTTCTTTACATGCAGCCTTCCTTAGCTTGGTCTTGCTTAAATCCTCCTGATGGAAGAGCCCAGGAGCTGGTGACATCAATTTCCCAAGCAAGGGAAGTCTCTCCTTGGAGTAAAATCACAGCAGCTAAAAAGCTTCCTCTGCAGGTTCATGAGTTTGTTTATTTCTGTTGCCTTTTATCTAGTAACTGCTCTATTTTCTTGCAGTTTCCACAGTGTCATTGGAAGCTGAAGCTCACAGTGGGCTCAGCAATTAGTGGTAGCACAGAAATATAAGGCAAAAACAAGTATTGCTAATGAGCTGACACATTAAACAATGAGTCACACTTCCATAAGGAGCCCAAATCGAGTTATAACCCTAAATAAACAAGCTGTGAGAAACAGTTTACAAAATATGAATGTGTTACTTATTTAACTGCTGTTGAGAAGCTGTGATCTGAACCCTGAGATGTATTTAAATATCTGAAACACATATTCCATGTGTGGTTTATCGGACCGACAGATAAACCAGCGACAGATAAACCAGACCACCAGCAGAGGTTGGTGCAGTCGGGCTGGATGGACCCTGCAGCCAGACACAGGTATGGACAACACGTGAGGCTCTGGGATCATGTTCTCCACCCTGTGTCCTTCCCCATCTGAGTGTGGACCAGGCAGGGCTGTCCTGCACCAGGGGAGGGAGATGGTGAAGGCTGAAAGCCAGGAGATGCTGCAGGTGGGATTTTCCCTCCCCACGGAGTTAACTCCAGCAATATATCTCAGAATATCTCAGACTCCTGCAGAAAATTATCACAGGGTCAGGCAGAGCCCTTGACATTATATTTGGGGACTAAAACACAAAACTAAAGATAAATGGTTAGTCCTGAACCAAATTAGAAACTTCCTGGTTTTTTCCATGGCGATGTCACAATGAAACATTCTGAGTTCACCTGAAATAACTTATTCTACTCCATATAAAGTGGATTTTGGTTTCATATCTTTTGTCATGTTGGATTTCCTTTCACCCTTTCAACATGGTCAGTTTTAAAAGAAAAAGTCTTCTGCAGGTGTAAAATGGGAATCTTATCTTTTCCTCCCCGTACCCCACTTTGCTTTCAGCCAAAACGATTTGTTGAAGTGCGGCCAAATTCTGGATCTTTTCCTCCAGAATGACACTGAGAATTTATTATCCATGGAAATGGTCCCTGCAGCTCTTGCACCAAGAGACCACAGGCTTTTGGCAGAGAACTCTCCCTGCTCAGCCATTAAACTTTGGCATTACCTGGATAATGTCCCATCCTAGGGGCAAATCCCTCCCTACTGAATTTCCATGTATTGATGTTCCCAAAGTGTGAGCTGTATCACCAGCTGTTGGCAAGCTCAGAGAAGTTCATACACAAGTGCTCAGCTGCCCCTTTTGCCCTGGAGGAGATGGAGAACATCCTCTGGACATCCTGACATGGCAAGACAGGAGTGGGGACAGCCATCCTGAAGTTAGCTGTGGGCACATCCCCTCCTCCCAGCCTGCCCTGCTGGGAATGACACGGTTCTCCTGTGCTGGTGGGACATCCATGGCAGATTTATCAATTCATTGCCAACCCCTTTATCTGCAAATGTCTCTCCACCATTGAAGATGCCCCAGTAATATTCCCCTAATGAGCAGGGGACTGACAGGCTGCAAATTACTGGGTGCAGGAAATCTGCTGGTTTCTGCTCCTGGTCACACCCCCAAAACCTCACAAACGGGACCTGGGGAAGGACTCTGGCACCAGGAGAACACCACCTCCTGCTCATGTGTGAGGAGCTGGGAGGTGGCTGACAGACCCCCAGCAGATCTGGGTCAGGTGCTCCTTCCCCTGCTCCAGGGCACCACAAAAGGCTGGGATGCTGCACATAAGCAGGACCTGAGTGGGACACTGTCCCCACCACTGCTTAGCTAGGAATGGGAAGATGGACATGTCTCCCTCCCTCCATCTCTCCTGTTTAATGTCCTTGGAGGAGTCTGGAGACAGAGCAGTCGGAGAGGGGATGGTGATACCCCAGAGTAGGGACAGTTTGTAGAGAGGAGATTATCTTTATCCCAAAGAGGGGACAGAGTGTATGCTGGGGAGGGATGGTGTTCCCTTGCCCTTCAGCCTGGTAACCAAACCTTCCCCAAGGACAGCAATTGGGAACCCCCAGCCTGTGGGTGCCACCCGGGGAGAAGGAGAAAGGTGACAGGAGCTGTGATGGGAAGATGCTTC
This sequence comes from Antrostomus carolinensis, assembly GCF_000700745.2. Classification (NCBI taxonomy): domain Eukaryota; kingdom Metazoa; phylum Chordata; class Aves; order Caprimulgiformes; family Caprimulgidae; genus Antrostomus; species Antrostomus carolinensis. Next base: position 6,029 of record NW_010334321.1, read on the forward strand.
AGCTGTGGCCCCTGAGCAGCAGTGGTGAAACCCTGCCCTGCAGGACCTGCTGCTCTGAGACATCCTCAGCAGAAACCAGGGGGGTGACCACACCAGCAGAGACCAAAGTCCCCTCAGCCTCAACCCTCCCCTCTGCATTCAGTCTACCAATGCCACCAGAGCCAGCTTTGGGTTTTGCAGCACCCACACCACAGCTGGCTCCAATGTTCCCTCCAGGAGCAGCTCACAAGTGTGGTCACAGCTCTGATCTTTCCCACACCCTCCTGGCACTCATCCCACCCTCCCATCTCTCTCCCCAGGCTCTCCAGCCACTTCCACCTCTCCACGCCTGCTCCCCTGGCCAGAGGGTGACAGTCCTCAAGTGACAAATGGCAACTGGGACAATCTCCTAGGCTGGCAAGGTGAAGAGATTTTAGAAGTGCATTAGGGATAGAATAAATCCTAGTGATGGCAAAGGGTGCTGCCGCATGGAGATGGTGAAATTGCTCCTAACAAGAGAGTAGAGGCAGACGTGATCAGTGATCATTTCTGTTCTGTATATTTGGAAGGAAGCACTTGCAACACAGAAGGACAATGAAGTCCTATGACAATGACACCTACATGGGACAAACATTTTCAAATCACCCTAAAAATAATAGTAATCTAAATAATTAGTCTCATTTCACATGCCAAGAGTCTGAAAAAAGCAGGTTGAGGGTTTCTGCAGCCCTCCAGTGTTGATGTCAAATGATTTTGTGACCAGAGAAATGGGGTACATCATATCGGGCAGGTCCAGAACTCTGCATGGTCCCCAGATGCATGGGAGGAGCACAAACAGGGTTCAGCCGTTGCTAGAGAGGGACACGGTGGTGGTGAGTTACTCACTGAAACTGCTGTCTGAGAGGCTGAGCTGCCCTGTGTGGATATTTTTCTCCCCTGGGTATCCATCATTCCTCCACTAGGTACTTTTCAAATAGGGTCTTGATATAGGATTCAGTGGCTCTGGACTCAAGAGACAACCCCAAATGCTCTCTGGAGAACATCCACACCATGGGGGTCCAGAGGAGGTCAGTAGACCCAGTACCAGCTTTGCTGTGGACTGTTTCTCCCCAGTCATCTGGAGGTAGAACAGGTTCATCTCATGCATGACCACGGCATTGAGGAATCAAGAGGGGAGAAGGTGATGGAGAGCCGTGCCTACCTCAGCACTTTCCATCTGCAATGGGAGCTTGCAGGGCTGACCACGGCCCCTGCAGAGGGAGGGTAACTGACGTTCCTGTCCTCCTTTCTGGGAGGCAATGGGGCACCAAGGTGGTTCAGGATGGTGTTTCCTTGGGGCTCATGTCTCCCACACCTGCAGGTCAGCACCAAGCAGATGAGTTGTCTGCCCTGTTGCACGAGTAGCTCAGGACAAAATAATTCATGTCCTAGAAATGCCCTTTTGTCTCCAGTGTCTGCAGAGGAGCCTGGGGTGAGCAGCCCAAGAGACCCACCTGCATGGGAGGAGCTGGTGTTTGACCGTTTGAAGTCTCTTTCTTTCCAAGCACACAAGGACATTAGAGTGGCTGGACTTTTCCAGATCCAAGCTCCATCTAACCCCTGGGCCATCTCCAACCAGGTCGGCAGCAGATGCTCAGAGATGCAAGGCCAGCAATGAGCCATTCTTTCCCAAGGTATTTTTCCTGGCTTCTGACAGTCAATGATTCAGGGACTCCCAGACCTGCACGTAGCATTTGGGTCAGTCCAGCAGGTCCTGTGGCAGGCACTGGTGGCCCTATCATCCAGGAATTTGTCTAACCTGCCTTTCCAGACATTTACATTTTTGGTCTTCGTGACGTAGTGTGGCAATAAGTTTCACAGTCTAATTATACACCACATGAAAAAGCCTTGCTGGGGCACATACTGCAATGCTGGATGTGGTTTTGGTGTCTGGACTTTCTAGAGGTTGTGGAAAGTTTTCAGATGCTGAGGAAAGAGCCACAGAAATGACATAAGGGCTGGAGAAAACACCTTGCAGGGGACACTCAAGAAGCACAACTCAACAGGAAGGATAAACACGCTGTGAATTGGAAGGGGATTAAATCCCAGGTCTGGCAGAGCTCTTTGGTTTCCAGAGGCAGAGCTTGTACTAGGTTAGATGCCCAACTAGAACCATTTTTGCTGCAAACAAAGCACATCTTTCAGTACAAGGGAATTTAACTACAGAAGGGGAAGTCTCCATCCCTTGATGCTTCTGCAAAGATGTTTCAGCTACAAGCTTTGGGCTCAAACTGCAAATCAGAGCAGGAAACCTTCTCAGCTGGGAGGTGGTGGAGATCAGATCTTGGTATTTCCAACTTGTGTCAGGAAATGCCACAAGACCAGTCAGAAAGGTCCTCAAAGGCAATGAAAAAGAGCCACAGCCTGCCAACAGGGCTTAAATGACCTGTCCAAGAACCTGCCCAGTGATGGCTCACACCAGAAAAACTGAAGCCACCAGATCTAGATGGACCAATGGCTTTTTCTGTCTTTAAACTCAGTGAATCATGGGCCTTGCCCCATGGCCATCAGCTCTTTCTTCCTCTCTCAGGGCTGGCCCACTAAGTACAACTTGCCAACAGCCAGTGCCACATGCCTCCATGCCGGGCCCAGGTTGTCGTTGTCCCCAACAATTCAGGACATCATTGTGTACACGGTGACCAGAGTCCATCTTCCTAGTGCCAGGCCAAATCCCAACCTCTGCTCCAGTGGTAGGTGGGATATGTACACAATCTAATGCCAGGCACCCAACCCACAGCCTGGACTTGGGTGCCCCAGCTGCCCCTGTCATGAGAATGTCTCATGCCAGTGGTGGGTAGAGACCACCCAAGAGGGGAGTCTGTCTCCGTGGTGCAGCAGAAATGACCCTTCTCTGCTCCTCCATCACGCCAACCCATTTCCACACCCTCCAAAGGGACAGGGGGACATTGCAGGGGCTGGTGGGCAGGGAACTGCCACATGCTCACACCTTCCATACCTACATGAGGGTTGTGAGGCTCCTGCCAGAAATGTCTTGGGGCAAAGCAAACATGGGAGCACATCCAAACCCTGTGAGGCTGCTGGTGTTCGAAGATCATTGCCACATGCAGGTTCCTTCTACTCACCCATCGCCAGTCTCTCCTGTTATCTCCCATTTGAAGCCACTTGGGGCATGTCTTTCTGGCCAGTGTTTGCCCGTGGTAGGGATTTTTGTCTCCCTCCTCCAAGAGCAGAGGTGACCCTGCATCAGGCAGACTACATCAGGGAGGCTGTGCTGTGGTGTGTGACACACCAGGTCTTCATCTGGTGATGGACACAGTCCATAAAGTCATATTTCTGCCCCTGAGTCAATCACAGAGTGGCAGGTACGCTAGAGAAATCCCAATCACCCTCTGGGAAGCCAATTAAGTGGTGGGACTTCCCAGGGAATTATCAGCTGCCAGTACATTCCCTTAGCAGTGAGGAAGAGAGTGAGGATGGTAAGAGAGGAAGGAATGTCACACTGAGAGGGGTGAGTCCAGCCCATGGGGCACATCAGAGAGTTTCACACCCCCTGCCCATGGGGCACAGACCACATCCTAGGGCAGTGCCAGGGTCCTGGCAGACTCAACTACCAGAGAAGCATCTGGTGGTTTCCACTCTGCAGAACACGGTTGCCTGTGCTGCTTGGAGTGAGGTGAGGGTACAGGTGTGTGGTGCAGGTATAAAATCCCTCTGGAGCTGGGGAATGGGCAGAGGACAGACCCCTCCTCCTTGCCAGAGAAGCCCAGGAGCTTCAAGGAGAGGGGCTTGACACAGCAGATGCCCTCAGTGGTGCAGGGAGAACCAAAGGGACAGAGATGAAGCTGGGACTGGAGCAGGACTTTGGCTTTTCTCTCCCCCAAGCTTCCAGCAGGACCCCAGGACCTCTCCTGCCCTGAGCACAGCCCCATCCAGGGCAGGACGGGCTGCCCATGGCTCCCAGGAGGCAGGTACCCGAGGCAGGTGGGCATTGGCATCATGAGGGAAGCAGAACTCCCAGCCTCTGTCTTGTGGGTATTTCTATCTCCCTTCCTTAGTCTCACACACGCCCGTTTCCAAGCTCTCGTGTCCCCTTAGGGCAATTTTCTCTCCTCAGCGCTGTGCTGGGGAGGTGTGCAGGGCAGACAGCTCCGGGGCTGTGCCGGGCACCTCGGCCCCCATCGTAAACCATTCTCCATCCCCGAGCAAACAGCACGGAGCTCTCACCACGGGCAGCCTACCTCTGATAATGACTTCAGCACACACCTTGGGTCTTAAGTACATGGTTAGAAACAGATCAGTGTGAGACATCTCCTTAAGTCTCATCTGGGAATCGCTGCTATCAACGAGTCCTGCTTTCCCAGTCAAAGATGATTTACTCTGATCTGCGCTATTGATTTTATTGTGGGAAATGTGGTGATACCTAGAGAGAGAGAGACAGAGATTTGACTTATGGAGGCATGTGGGGAAGACTCCAGTCCCCACCATAGCGCCTGCCTTTTCTGCATCTGCACCAGAATTATTTGTAGTGTTTTATGCACCCATCTGCTCCCTGCATGCTCTCTATAAATCTCACTGGCTCTCTCACACACACACATGTTTGCTTTCCATGTAGATTACTTATGATGAGAGTCTAATTAGACCCGGGGAAGCCTGCCTACAGAGCGAGCCTGGGGAGAGCTTAATTAAAGTCAATGGAGAAAATTATAGGTGAAAAAAAATAAAATAGGGCAGCAAGGAAAAAATATCAAGAAAGAAACCAAGGGGGAAAAAAAGAAACAGGGAAGTAACAGCACCAGCGAGGGAGCGTGTGTGGCTGGCGGG
>NW_010334321.1:10913-13344 GCF_000700745.2 Antrostomus carolinensis
GGGAAGGGGGCAGGTGACAAGGTGGGTGGAGGCACACAGCCTTCTGCAAAGGAGTCAAGGTTGAGTGGGGATCCTGCCCTCCTCTCTGGCACGTCCTCTGCGGAGAGCAGACAAGGAGGTCTGGCTCTGGATCTCTTCTCCACGTGTCTTGAGTTCTCCTGGTCTCATCCCCATCACGCAGCCGCAAGCTGGGCAAATGGGAGATGCACAGTGGATGCACAAGGTCCATTTCCTCACTCTGTCTGTCCCCCAGTTCAGGGTGGGAAGGGGGGATACACTCTCATTCTTATCTGGAAATTTGTTGCCCCTCTGCAAATTAGCAGATGGGCTGCAAGGTGATGGAGAATCTGGCCTGAGAGGGCAGCAGGGATTTGGGTGGTCACACCCCCTGTGACCCCTGCAGCACAGGGCACTCTTCTTCTCCCCCAGCCATGGCACTGTTGAACCCAGTGATTTCTGGTTGAGGGAGAACATCTCTTTTAGGAAGTCTTGATTTAAAGACCACAAATGATCGAGAACCCGCCACATCGCTTGGCAAATTGCTCCCACAGTTAATTATACGCCCTGTTTAAAAGATGCATCTTATTTCCAATTTAGGTTTTTCGAGCTTCAGCTTCCAGCCATTGAATCTCATTAAATTTTTTATCTGCTAGATTAAAAACCCCTCTATTATCAGAAATCTCCTCCCTCTGTAAGTATTTATAGACTATGATCAAGTTGTCTCTTAACCTTCCTTTGATAAACTAAATAGGCTGAGCCACTCAGTCTCTCCCAGTCAGCCAGACCTTGCAGACCTCCACTCATTCCTACTGCTCTTCTCTGAGTCCCCTCTGGTCCTGCACCATCCTGGACCAAGGGTGGACAGTCCCTGGATCAGGACAGATGAGGAGGTGGTGTCCTGGGTGATGCCATATGCAGATAGAGCACCAGATCTGCTGGTTGTGCCACTGTGCTGCTGCAAGAGGTCTTGATGTGGGATAGATGCACTCTGGGCTCGATGTGGTGCAAACACAGAGAAAATCCTCCAGAAAAATATGGAGAGGGACAGGATGGGATGGCTTTGGAAATCGTAGAATGGTATTAGAATGGTTTGGGTTGGAAGGGACTTTAACAATCACCCAGTTCCAACCCCCCTGCCAGCAGCAGGGACACCTTCCACTAGACCAGGTTGCTCAAAGCCTCATCCAACCTGGCCTTCAACACTTCCAGGGAGGAGCAGCCACAGCTTCTCTGGCCAACCTGGGACACTGGCTCACCACCCTCACACCAAAGAATTTCTTCCTCACATCTCAGCTCCATCTCCCCTCTGCCACTTTCAAGCCATCACCCCTTGTTCTGTCACTCCCTGCCCTTATGAAAAGTCCCTCCCCAGCCTTCCTGGAGCCCCTTCAGGTACTGGGAGGCCACTAGAAGGTCTCCCCAGAGCCTTCTCTTCTCCAGGCTGAACAGCCCCAACTCTCTCAGCCTGTCCTCACAGCAGAGCTGCTCCAGCCCTCGCATCATCCTCGTGGCCTCCTCTGCACTGGCTCCAGTAGCTCCATGTCCTTCTGCTGTTGGTGGCCCCAGCACTGGAGGCAGCACTGCAGGTGGGGTCTGAGGAGAGCAGAGCAGAGGGGCAGAATCCCCTGGGAATGGAGATAAGTAGTTAGGATTGACATGCTAGCAAAAGGGAAGCCAGGAGAAGAGAGGTGTGATGCAGGAAGAGCCCTGGCTGGGCAGGCAATGGATGTAGCAGCGTTTTGGGTGTCAGGGGGTGTGAGATGACATTGCAAAGTCAACAGGGCTGCTGTAACATAACTGCTGGTCAGGGAGAGCTGGGCAAATGGAGTCCATGTAGCTGGCAGAGAAGGAGCTCTGAACAGCACATATGGGCAGGTCCAGGGGCTCTGCCAGCTCTTGGGGGTGGTCAGCTCAGGCTCAGGGTCATCGATGTCCCTCTGGGAAGGTGCAGCCTGGGAAAGGTGCAGACTTCACCTGAGGGAGGATGGGAATACCTGGAGAATCTGAGCTGGGAAAGTCATTTATGTTATAGGTCTGTGCTTCTGCCAGAGGTGTGGTGAGCTCCCCCAGGACTGTCTTGTCTGGGATAGCTTGGCATCAGCAATGCAGACATCGATCTTCAGCCAGCTGGTTGTCCTGCAGAGTTGTGCTGACAAGCACAGGCTGAGCTTTCTGCTGCTTGTAGCTCCAGACCAAGGCAAAGGGAGAGGTCCTTGGGTGATGCAATGTGTCTCCTACACTGTCTACTGGTTGGAGCATGATCAGAAATGGCTGGTAGTGGGGCAGGGTGGGCAAAGGGACTGCTTCTGGTGTCATTACTACAGAGCCCCAAATTGACATATGCCCTCCACACATCATTTTGACAGTGACATCACTTCTCCCACCCTGTTAGGCACCTTCTCCTGGATCAGCAACTCTGTTGTTAGGATGC
>NW_010334321.1:13358-39027 GCF_000700745.2 Antrostomus carolinensis
GCCTTCCTGTCAGCTGCAGCAGGAGCTGTACCCAAAATGCTGGCATCTGATGGGAACATTGCAATCACTGTGTAGTGCTGGCCAAAGGCTGAGGAACATCTACCTCCCGTGACCTGACAGCATTTAGTGCTTCCCCCTCTGGAGTTCCCTGCCCCATATCTCATTAAATCCCTCACGCATTAATGTGTGAGAGATCCCTCAACTAAGAGGTGTGCTATCAGGAACAGGGGGTCCTGGCAAGGATGCTCCTTCCCCTTCTCTGTGTTACAGACTGTTAAATATTCTCAATTTGGGCTGAAAAGAGACTTTCCTGGAAAGCAGTGATACAGATGTGCTGCCACTCAGAACAACCAGCTGTGGATTCCAGTGTGTCAGCTTAAACTCATCCTCCCCAACGTGCAGCTGGAGCATCTTGCCCAAAGCCATCTGCTCTTGTGTGATGGAGACCCAGGGGCGTGGGGTCCAGGGCAGTTCAGAGCCCACTAAGCTCTGGGGAGCTGCCCCTGCAGGTCAGTGAAATCAGGATCCCAATGTCTGCAGAGCCAGCATGTGGTGGGAGAGGCTGCTGCCATCCCTGGAAAACCTCCTCACACCCACAGCCACAGACCCTGGCTCCTCTTGCCTGGTGTCAGATGCAATAAGGGAGACGAGCTCCCCCAGTATGACCAGCACACACTGTGTGGTCTCCCTCTGGCTTTAGGCTCCCAGAATTTCTTCTTCTCTCTGAGCGATGTCAGGCTGAATAAAACTAAATAGTTCCTGATGGAGGAAAACTGCAGTTAAGTGGGTTGGCTGCCTGCTTGCCTTCTTTTTATTTTGCTTTCTGCCTTGTCACAGAGAGAAAACCACCAGGGAAATGTACTGGCAGGACCTCAGACACAGTCCCTTGCTTTTTCAGCCAGTCTCCCACGAGCCTGGTTAGACCTGCCTCCCTGTCAGGGCAGGAGGCCACTTCAGTCCAAGGAGGAGGGTCAGCACCTGACAACTATGAAATGAAACTTGTGTCACCTCGTGTCTGTAAGATTAGCAAAGGGTCACCCATCCCTGGTGGCTCAAAGGCAGCAGGGTCCTGCCCATGGCCATCCTCCTCCTGTGTGCTCCTTCAAGGAGCAGGTGGAAGATCAAGGCAATGACCTGGTGTGAGGCAGAGACCATCCTATGAGGATGCTCTGCTGGTAGTTGAAAGGTTGGGGAAGACAAAGATAAGCCCCCAGATCGTTGCAGAGTGACCAGATCTCATGATCTCAATGTACATCTTGTGATGTTTGGTGCTATATTCACATAGCCTCCAGTCCTGGCATCACGTGAGTAAAGCAGTCCTGGCTCTCTTTCAAATGTGCAGGTTTCTAGGGCACATGATGGTGGAAACTGCTTGCAAAGGGGATGATTGAAACATCCCAAAAAGGCAGGATGCACTCCAGCAAATGCTTTTAAATCTTCTGATTTTTGAGCTAGTCTTAATGATTCTTGGGGGAAGCCAATTTGTGTTTTTCCCTGTTTGGAAGCTATCATGCAAATCACTGTCCAGAGCACCTGTTAGGCAGCATGGAGCAGTCATGATATTGAAAATACACTGGCTGAATGCAAAATAGTGACTAGTGGAGAGCTGCTTCAGTCCTGGTCTTTCAAGAGTCCCTGAAGAGAGTGACAAAGTGGAGTCATGACAACATCCCAGAAGAGAATTTGATCATTTCAAAGAAAATACTCCCTGCAAAATATCTCCCAAGTTCAGGAAAGACCAAGCGCAAAAGATCATCCAGACTTACGAGATGGAAGAAATGCCAAGACTTTCTGTTTGAAAACTTTACCTCATGGCAATGGAACTGTTAAACATCATCCACAGACGTGCACTATCTGGGATCAGACAGCCTGTGCTGTCCCACAATGGCCAGACAGGATTATTGACAGCAAAGATAAACCCCTCCGTGTGTGACCTCTGCGGGGAACAGAGTCAGGAACAGAGCATAGAGACACCAGGGAAACCCACAAAGTCTCGGAGCTTCTTTGATCCAGGGTTAGCACAGACCTGCTGGATTTAACAGAGAAAATCACTTCTCGTTAGAGGGACACGACTCAGATTCCGTGAAATGGTGCTGATTGGCCACATATCAAGTAAAAATGTAATTCTCTCTTGGAGTTTGCTCACTGTGGATTTCTAAAGGCGCTGAGGACAGCAGGCATCCATGATTTTGGACACTCAACTTAATAATTCCTTCTTGGTATATCAGCCTAAACTCACACCCAGGTGATGTACAGTCAAGTGGGTTGGAAGGGAAGTACAAATGACAGAACCCAGTAAAACCCCAACCATCAGCTGTCACCAGGGGCAGGTGCTGCCCACAAGACTCTCCTGGGGAGCACTGGAGTCATATTATGAGGACTAGCAGAAATGTGTCATTTGTGGACTTTTCCCTGAAATATTTTTTCTAGTTTATTCCAGGTATCCTGATGCTCCTCCCAAAACACAGGAGTTTCCAGACCTCGGGTTTTGTCTGTCCCTTTCTTTTCTATTTTCTTGCCTTCTTTTCCTTCTTCTCCCTTTTGCCTTTCTGGTGAAGGAGGAGATAAAACCAATAGTAATTTTTAGGTCATTAAACTGAGGTCATTGTGAAACACCAACTTTCTTTTAAAGGACACAGATTCAGTATTATTTTTGCTGGTCCAGTGTGTGATTTTTCACTCATCTCTAATCACAGCAAATTTCAGATAGCCTCTCTGGAGCCACCTCCCCAAATGTCTGAAGGTGTCCAGACCAGATCCCAGAGTCTGGGAGGTTTTTGGTTTACACCAACTGATCCCAACCTGTTCTACAACCACCATGGGCAGGATGAGAACAGAGATGTCAGGTGCAGACACACATCAAGTAGACATGGCCAGGACCTGAGCAGGGAACCATTCACATCCTGCCAAGGTGGTGACACATCTTCTGACCAGGAATCTAGACATGCCATCTTCACTCAGCCTCAGCACCCAACCCACATACGTTTGAAGCTCTGGCATTTCCTGAGACCTGTTTTTAGGTGCCCCTCTGTAGCAGTGATGTCTGTCATGGAAACAGTGCCAGCAAATAAAGACTGACCTCTCTCCAGCACTACCTGCATGTCAGACCATGAGGCCAGAAATGTGTTGACAGCAGGATGGCAGATAACTGTCTTACTTGCCTCTACCACCGAAGGATCCATAATGTGGTTTAACAAGCTCAGCTCGGTTTCTGCTGTACAGGGATGTTAGAAAAGTTTGGGCTAGGGGCTAACTTTGTGGATGAAATGTCTTACATCTCCTACTGAGGAGCACTCCTCATGGTAGGGGGCATCTCTTTACCCACCACCCTGAAGCATGGTCCCACCAGGAGGGCTGTGTTGCTGTTGTTTGGTCATGATTTTTGCATGAGAAATGAAGCGTGGCAATAAGCGGGAGCACGGATGTCTCTGAGAGGCTTGAGAATCAGAGCAAGTGCTGGAAATCAAGCCCTTGGTGTGTGCAGGGCTGTGGACAGTTGAGGCTAATCAGTGCTGATTAAACCAAAGCTACATTTTCCTAGAGAGGTTTTAAAAACCTGAATGTCAAGTTGCACCCCCCTCCCCTGCCCATGCCCCGCACCCTCAGATGATCAGGTAGAACTTCCACAGGCTTGTGACCTTTCCAGGGCTGAGCCCATGATCCCTCTGAGCTGGTGTTTCTGGCCACCCTTCCAACATCTCTGAAGCATTTTGTCCCAGTGACAGGGGTCTGGATGTGCCAGTCTTCTCCAGGCTTCTGGAGAAGGAGTTTGGGGAAGGGAAGCTCAGCCCCCGTGCTGGTGAGAGGGGAGGACCCCCAGCAGATGCTGGGGCTTTGCTGGCAGAGTGGGTGGCCGCTGGAGGACGTACCAGGGCTCATTTCTGATTTATCGGCAGGGCTGGTAGGTGTTGCATTAGGTTAAGTATTAACAGATCTCATGAGCCTCATTAGCTGTCCCCTTTTCACTCTCCAGTCAAAGAATTACTGCTCCAAAATCTATAGCGCCTTGGCAGCTGCCTGGCTGATTCCGGGTTAACCCTGACCGAGCCTGTTCCCTCAGCCTGACCGTGCTGATCAGCCTGCACGTCACGCGTGTCATGGCCCACGGGTGAAAAGCACCTCAAGCCCAGGGCTGTTCTGCTTGCTCAGCAGCGAGGCACGAGGTCTGTTGGACCATCTTCATGTGCACGTGTCTCTGCCCTCCATAGGATAGGGATCTCTCAGCACAAACCCCAGAATTTCCTTGGTTGGAAAAGCCTTTTAAGCTCATCACGTCCCATCATGAACCCAACACTGACAAGTCCCCGACTAACCCATGTCCCTCAGCACTGTGTCTACACGACTCTTCAATCCCTCCAGGGATGGGGACTCCACCACTGCCCTGGCCAACCCCTTCCAATGCCTCAGAACCCTTTCAGCAAAGAAATTCTTCCTCACATCCCATCTCAACTGCCCTGGACACAACTGGAGCCCATTTCCTCTTGTCCTGTCCCTTGCTCCTTGGTTGAACAGACCCACCCCCACCTCTCTCCACCCTCCTCCAAGGGACTTGCACAGAGCCACAAGGTCTCCCCTCAGCCTCCTTTTCTCCAGGCTCAACACCCCCAGTTCCCTCAGCCACAAGGGAACTCAGCACACTTGTGCTCCAGACCCTTCCCCAGCTCCAGCACCTCCATGGACACGCTCCAGCACCTCCATGTCCTTCTTGGAGTCAGGGGCCCAACACTGAACCCAGCACTCCAGCTGCAGCCTCACCAGTGCCCAGTACAGGGGGAAGAGATCTTCCCTGGTCCTACTGGCCACACTGTTCCTGATACAGAGATCCAACCTCCCCAGATCTCCTGGTTCAGACATGCCAGAAAAGGTTGACCTTCTGATATAGATCCCTGGGAAATCACAGTGCTCAAGAGCTCTGTGCTGGGGACAGCTCACAGGGTCTGCAGCAGGATCTGTCTGGCTAGAAGGTGGGCATCTCTCTACCAGCATCTCCATGGGGGTCAGTCTTCCAGTCCCCTCCAGCAGAGTCCATCCCCTGCAGTGATGCACATGCCACCTGCAATTCATCACCTCCCCAGAGCACATGCCAACAGGCTCAGGAGAGCTGGACTCCACTGGCTGCAGGACAAGTACCCAGGGTGGCCACATCCCATCAAGGTGTTCAAACTGCAGACACTCATGCTTGGTCAGACAAACCCCATGGTGGGGGCTCTCCTGTAATGAGTACCCTGGAAAGGTAATGCAGACCACACAAAATTGTTGGAGGCCTCACATCTCCACCAGGCAACCGGGGCAGCCATGGGGCTGCAGATCTCTGAAGAACTTTGCACCAGAAGCCACTGAGCACAGGGCCAGGAGAGAGCACCGGAGCATCTGGTCTGACCATCACATACCCAGCTGTTGGCTGTGGTCCCCTCATGAGTGGACGTTCCCCAGACATCCCTCAGATCTGAACCAGGAGGCAGCAGGGATGGGGGACACAGCACTGCCCAGACAGTGCTCGGCTGCTTGGTCCTCACGCTGAGAAATATTTGTGCCTTATCTCCTGTGGGAACGTGTCTGGTTTCTGCTTCCTCTAGAAGAGGGTTCAGCCAACTCCATCTGACTGTGTCTCTCCCTGGCAGACCAGAGCTGCATAATTCACACCAGATCCCAACGATCTGGAGGAGACATGAGCAGGAGATACATTTTGCAAAGACTGGAGCCACTGCTACTGCCCTGGTGAGCTCCAACCCCTCCAACCCAGTGTCCACAGCCACTGGTGACACAGGAGGAGCTGGCAGGGCTGGAGATGGGGAGGTGGCATGACCTGGCTCCCCTTCTCAGGGACAGCTCTCACTTCAACAATACTCGGACAGTTTCTGCAGCTCCACGTAGGTCCATGCTGCACTTTTCAGACCTGTTAATTGTTAAACACTACACTTTAATGACAAAAGAGACTCAAGCAGCCAAGTATGTTCAAGGGAGAGATGAAGGTCAGTGAGGTGGTCAAGGTCATTGTCTGGCCTGCTCCTCCTCTACCCATCCTCTCCTCCGGCGGGACTGGGAATGGCACAGCTGATATTTCACCTCGTTCATGAACCAGCCCCGTGCTCTGGACAGTTGATGGCCTGTGCAGGGAGGCTGATGCCACGTCAGACACCCTCTGTCACGTGCCCTGTCTGCTGCTGCAGGTCGCTGCTCTTGGGGACAGGGCACAAGGGCACTGGGAGCTGCTGGTGGGGATCTGGGCAGAGCTCCAGCGCTGGGGGAATGGTTGTGCTGGAGCATATGACAGAGCAGGTAGCATCCAAGGGCAGGTAAGCCTTTCATGTAGCCTCCTGCTACCTCTGCAGGCCTCTTGCAAAGACCCCAGATGGAAGACAGATTGAGATGGGCTGGGGAAAGACAATCTCTTGGGTGAGTCAGTGCAGGACGGCTGTGGGCATGGATGCACAGGCAGTGACTCTGCTGTTACTCACACAGTGGCAACTTCCCTCAGCATCTCTCTACCCTGTGGTGTGATGCTGCTGGTCCCCATGGCCAGCACGCTGCCTACCTCACCCCCCCTTTCACAGGGGTCTCCTGGCAGCTTCCTTGAGGCAGGAACTGACTCCTTTCTTCCTCTCAGAAGCAGAAACCTAAGTGTTTGGAGAGGTCTGTGTCTTACCTTGGGGAAGAAAAGTTGGGATCTGATGGCTTTTAAGCTGCTTCTATGGAGATACTGGTGCTTCCCAGTGGATCTTGCAGCACCCAGGACACACATGATGATGGGAAATTAAGTGCATAAAAAGCTTAGTGCTTAGTGTCACTGGTGTGGAGCTTTATGTGTTTAAATACCTTTGCAGATACGGAGCTGAGTGACATCCTGAAGGTCAGTGAGTAGATCAGCATGCAAGCTAGGAAATGATCCCAGGCTGGCCCCACCATGAGTGCCGAGGGGGTGTCAGCGTTTGGCCAGTTGCTATTCACCATCCCATCAATAACTTGGCAGTAAATACCAAATCTCTCCGGATAAAATTTGTAGAAGACATGAAGGTTGGCAGAGTGGTGAATAATGAGGCAGCCACACGGAGCTGGAGCGCTTCCCTCGCTGGGCCCATTCCAACAAAATATGTTTGAACAGGTTCAGATGCAAAGCAGCACACCTGGGAGCAGGGCTGCGGGCTGAGCCTGGGGACAGTCCTGGCAGCAGGGAAGAAGGGACCACTGGAAGGGGTTTCCCAGGGCAGTGGTGGAGTCCCCATCCCTGGAGGGATTGAAGAGTCGTGCAGACACAGTGCTGAGGGACATGGGTTAGTCGGGGACTTGTCAGTGTTGGGTTCATGGTTGGACTCGATGATCTCAAAGGGCTTTTCCAATCCAGGCAGTTCTAGGATTTGGTGATTCTGTGAGGATCTGGAGGCTATAAAGATGCTCATTGGCTCCCAGGACAAGCTACAGCAGGGTCACAACCTGGATGGAGAAGTGCTGGGACAAATGGACCCATCAACCTGAGTGAGGTACAACGAGTCAGGCTTCAGACCACAGAGCCTGGGGGTGACTGGATGCACACAATTGTCTGCACAGGAGACTTAGGGCAGCCCAGGGCCAGGAGCTGAATGTCACTGTATGGGGGAGCCACAAGTGCAGAAAGCTGGAGAACCACTGGCACAGGTTGTCCATAGACCAGAGCCACCTGCATCCCTGGGAAGTGTCCATACAAAGCAGAGAGACAGACAGGGGCACAGCAGCTTTCCCCAGAGAGCAGCATGTGTGAGGACCAGCAGCGAGAGGGGAGGTTGCTCTGTTGTCTTGCACCCAGAGCTTCGAAGAAGATGACAAGAAGGAGGAAGGACCCAGAAGTGATCAGACAGCAGAAGACTTTATATGTGTGTGGACACTGTCCCAGCAGGATTTCAGGTACCAGGGGGAGTCACCTTGGATGAGGGACATCAACCAAGGGGTGCTGGCTGGAAGATGGAGCCAGATGGGCTCAAGTGAGAGGTCATGATTGGCCTCTGGAGCATGGATGGAAAACGATTTGCACATGTTGCCGAGAGAGGTGGCACCTCCACCTCTGAGAATCTCTAGGTGCCTCGAGGAAGGACATGTGGGCTTGTCTGGGTCAGAATGGCCAGTCAGGGGTGCAATGGGGTGCTGAGAGAGGACGTGAGGGAACCTGATCTAAGTGTCTCCCCTCTCCCAGACCAAGTCCAAGAGTCACTGTCCAGCACCCTGACCCTTCCTCCCTCGGCCTCCCCAAGTTCTTCAGAGTGAATAAGCCCCTCCAGGGAAGGTGCATCTCCATGGGAGGTCCTCCCCAGCCAAAAGCAGTGAGCTGCTGGCAGCTGGCTGGGAAATCACTCATCTGGGAAAAAGCCTTTTGATTTGAAATATCTCCCAGGCACTGGCTAAAGCTCTTGGAGTAATCCTGTCAAGCACCAGCGTTAACATTTGGCAAGAGGAGGAGAGGGTGTTAGCGGGGCCGGCTGGCAGCCGTGCCCTGTGCCCGTCGGGGTGGAAGGAGGAGCACAGCTCCGTGACCCCATGGGCAGCACAGCTGATCTCTGCTTGCCCTCCTGTTCCTGGGATCTGCTCCTCCCTTGGAGCTCCCTCCTTCTCACAGGGCTGGAAAGAGGTGGAGTGGCTGTGCCACCAGGATTTTGTAGACATGAGGTCAGCAGCACCATCCAGGTTGGGTGATGGAGGAGGACCCAGCTCTCCACATGGGTGCACTGGGTGTGCTTGCATGTGTGTGGCCACAGAATGAGTCACATCGATGGGAAGATGTGGAAATTAGGCTACCAAGATCCACTAACCTGAACCCCAAATCCTTCTCCCTTCCTACGCCGTAGGGAAAAACAACCCTTCTCTGAACTACACGGAGCCCCTAAGGCTCAGCCCTCTGGCAAGGTCAGCAACAGGGACACTAATTCAGGGGGGTTAAACAATCAGATCAGGGTCTCAGAGGACACTTGGGTCAGGCCCAGGACCAGGATGTCAAAGGTCCCAGCTCCAAGCCCCCATGCTCAGACCCTGTCCCTGCTGTTCCCCTCATGCCCCCCACCCTGCAGCCTGGGGCCAGCCCTGATCATTTGCTCAGCATCACCACGTGTGTGCACGCAAACAGCAAAGGAAATGTGGGGTTGCTTTTAGAAAAGAAACACCAGAGCATACCCCTGGTCTGGGGTACTGGTCCCAGTGCTGTGGCATCCCTCCTTGGGCCAGGCAGACCTCCCTTCCCATCACCAAATTCCTCCACTGCTTCCAGCAAGACCTTTGCCCAGAGCTCACTGGTTGCTCTTTCCTGAGAGCAACAGAAATCTCCAAGATCTTTAGTCATAGAATATTAAATGGTTTGGGTTGGAAGGGACCTTTCAATGTCACCTAGTCCAACCCCTGCAGTAAGCAGGGACATCTTCAACCAGACCAGGTTGCTCAGAGCCCCGTCCAACCTGACCTTGAATATCTCCAGGGATGGGGCTTCTATCACCTCTCTGGGTAACCTGGGTCAGTGTCTCACCACCGTCATGGTAAAAAATATCTTCCTTACATCCAGTCCAAATCTCCCCTCTTTTAGTTTAAAACCATCACCCCTTGTCCTATCACTACAGACCCTGATAAAAACTCTGTCCCCATCTTTCTTACAGCCCCCCTTTAAGTACTGAAAGGTGCAATAGGGTCTCCCCGGAGCCTTCTCTTCTCCAGGCTCAACAGCCCCAACTCTCTCAGCCTGTCCTCACAGCAGAGCTGCTCCAGCCCTCGCATCATCCTCGTGGCCTCCTCTGCACTGGCTCCCGTAGCTCCCTGTCCTTGTGCTGTTGGTGGCCCCAGCACTGGAGGCAGCACTGCAGGTGGGGTCTGAGGAGAGTGGAGCAGAGGGGCAGAATCCCCTCCCTCCACCTGCTGCCCACGCTGCTCTGGGTGCAGCCCAGGACACTAAATCTGTCTAAATCTGTTACTTTCCAAGACTCTCAGCCCATATCTGCATCCCAGAGGGATTTAGCCATCTAAAATCCTGGGGATGCTGAATATGAACACAGATTTTTGGGGAAAATCTTCAGATTAGGGGGAAAGGGGATCAATAAATAAAGCAAAGGAGGAAACACCCCAAGGATCCAAGGAATTAAATGTGCATTAAATGTGACAGGGCAGCAGAGGCCAGTTCTGCTGATGCTGAGGTCCCATGCAGATGCCACTTGTGCTGTCCCTGCTCCGTGTGATGAAAGCCACCCCTGTCTCCTAGTGAAAGCTTAGCTGGCTCTGGACAGTGACTGCTCCTGGCCAGGACCCCGCGCAGGGCACAGGATGCTGCTTCACTCTGACCCTGATGCAGCCAGGCTCGGAGATGTGCCCAGATCTCCTGCATGGTCACCCACCCTGTGGGACCAGAGGCCTCCTGCCTCCCTGCAGCACCCGCTTCTGCAGGTGAATCTGTTGGAGCAGCACTGGCAGGCGTCTACATCCCGCTAAAAATAATTATGGGAAGAAAAGTGCCGGTATTAATAGGAGCCTCCATTCAAAGATTAACCACAACAAATGTGTTGCATGCAGGAAGTTTATTTAACAATGCTCCCGTTGCACACCCCGAGCACATGTTTGTCTTCATTAGTGCAGTAATTCATTATATGGCCTCTCTAACATTCAAATCAGAAGGAAGAATATTAAAAAAAAAAAAAAAAGTAATTATACTTTTCAAAGTAAAGCTTTATGGGTAAATTGTATGCAAATGGCTGTCTAAATCAGGGCGGCATATCTTAAAGAGATCTAAAAGTTGCAAAGGCTTCCACCGCATCACTGATATGTAATCAACATAGATGTATGATTCTGCTCCTTACTTAGGCAAATTTGAATGGCAATCCTCAAGTAGGTAATTGGTATTTATCACAATGGCTGATGTGGAGAAGCTATAATCTTGTTACGGGTGGGACTGGCCTGTCATAAATCAAGCTGCTTGGAGGTTACTGCAAGACTCTGTCACATTTTGGTTTCCAGATGCTTTTAATCACCTTTTTTAACCTTCACCTCATTTGTAATATGGGCAAATAACCTTCAGGTCTTTGAAGGCCTCTTCTGCAGGTGTCTGTGTGTTCAGGGAAATAGCTGAGTGCCCTCACACCATTTGTCCACCCAGTGATGACAACCCCTTTTCTCTAATCAAGATAGTTTAATGAGATTTTTTTTTTTTTTCTAAAATAGCGCTAGGAATAAAACATGAAATTGATCATTTATGTGCACCGGGGAAATCATGTCATTTGGAAAATCATTTAACAGGATTGGACGGTTCAGATTTACTGCCCAAACTGCAATCACCAGCTCTGGGGAACAGGGAGGGGAGAGCAGAGGGCATCCTGGTGGGTGCTGAGGAAGCCTAGATGGGTGGAGGGCACCCACCCACATGTCCCTGGGGGGCAGAAGGCCCCCACCACCTCAGTGTCCCTTACAAACCCACGCTGGGAGCTGAGTGCAGGTGCTCAGATCTCTCCCCAGGTCCTGAGGATGTAGCTGGGGATGCCTCCCTGTGCTGGAGAGCCATGAGGTCTGGCTGAGCCCTGGGGTGGGGTGGGCTGGGATCTACAGGGCGATGCAGCTCCTTTTCCCCACATTGATCCCCCAGGTCCTGACTGTGACAGCAGCATCCATGCAGTCCCCTGTGTCCCCAGTGTCACACAACACTGGTGACAGTGGGGGCTCACAGCACCTCTGGGGTGTCAGGGCTTCCCAAATATGCAGCAGAGTCTTGGGCTGACAGGTCAGGGCACCCCCAAACACTCCCCCCACCACACACTCATACACATCCCCACACAGATAACGAGATCATGGCCATTTTCTCTGAGGGTCACTGGGATCAGTTGGTGGGACAGAGCAGGGTTGGCCATGCTGCTGAGGCACCACCAGCCCCACGTCCCCACCAATGCTTTGGACTGAACAGAGCTGGGTGCAAGTAGGAGCATGCCTCTCCTCCAGGCAAGGGAGGCACGAGGTGCCCAGGATGCCAGGACCCAATTCTGCCCAACCTCAGAGACACCCAGGCACCAGCAGCCCATGGAAAACTGCTGCAAGGCTGGAGTCATCAAAAAGGAGCCAAGGGTCCCTCTTTCCTATGCGCTAATCCTTTTCTGTGATGCCTGCACAGCTCCTCTGTGCTGACAGAGCTCCTCCCAGCACAGACTTGGCATAGCCTGGTGTCCCTCACCCACAGGAGACATCAGCATCTCTACCTTCTCTGCCAGGGAGCAGCATCGGTGCATCCAGCCATAACACCAAGAGTGTGAATGAATCTGTCAGTTCTGAGCAACCTGAGAGACAAGATCCCCACTCTATTCATCTGGGTGCTGGGTGGGTTTTCCGCTTCCTTTTGGGACACACAGAAATAGTTACCCCAGAAGACCACAGCTGGTGGTGCTGCTGGGATAAGGAGAGTTGCATCTTAGAATCACAGATGAGTTTGGGTTGAAAGGGACCAAGGCTCATCCAGTTCCAACCCCCCTGCCATCAGCAGGGACACCTTCCACTAGACCAGGTTGCTCAAAGCCTCATCCAACCTGGCCTTCAACACTTCCAGGGAGGAGCAGCTACAGCTTCTCTGGCCAACCTGGGACACTGTCTCACCACCCTCACAACAAAGAATTTCTTCCTCTCATCTCATCTCCATCCCCCCTCTGCCACTTCCAAGCCATCACCCCTTGTTCTCTCACTCCCTGCCCTTGGCCAAAGTCCCTCCCCAGCCTTCCTGGAGCCCCTTCAGGTACTGGGAGGCCACTAGAAGGTCTCCCTGGAGCCTTCTCTTCTCCAGGCTGAACAGCCCCAACTCTCTCAGTCTGTCCTCACAGCAGAGCTGCTCCAGCCTTTGCATCATCCTCGTGGCCTCCTCTGGACTCTCCAGTATCTCCATCTTCCAGGCAAACATGCCCTGTGCCATAAGCATCTGCAACCAGCCCAGCAGACCTGATCTGATCTGCCCGTACTGAGCTCTTGCACCAAACCAGGAAGAAGCAACTGTAGATCTGGGAGCATTCAAGGAGGCTGGTGGGGAATCATGGCAGAGAAAAAACAATTCAAAATGTCCATAGGGACTTGAAGAGAATTCACAGATGAAAATGGGGTGAAATGATTTCTGCCGGTTATTAATGCCGTGCTATTTGGTCCATGTTATTAGCAAGTGATAATGTGCCATGCAGAGGTGAAAAGCAGATGCAGAAAAGTACAGTGGAAATTCATCTTCTCCATCACAAGGCAGTTGTGGAGCTGGAGCAGGGCACCGCTGAGCATCGTGAACTTCAAGAGATCCAAACATTTCAGGCACTGGAGAAATGAACATCTTTTTCTCCCCATCCTTTTTTTTTTTTTTGGAAGGGGGGGGGGGAAGTTACAGAAGTTACAGAAATACGCTGTGACACAAGAGAATCCATCAAATGACACTGCGTGTCAGGTCATGTCACAACATCATTAAAACATTATATCTTGTTGATGAGGCTCTTGCCATCAATTCAGAGAGTGACTGATTCGATCTGCAAAAATGTGGAAGTTTCTCTGCCCCGGTTGCAAGACAGCTGGCAGAGCTAGAAGTTACAGAAGTTACAGAAATACGCTGTGACACAAGAGAATCCATCAAATGACACTGCGTGTCAGGTCATGTCACAACATCATTAAAACATTATATCTTGTTGATGAGGCTCTTGCCATCAATTCAGAGAGTGACTGATTCGATCTGCAAAAATGTGGAAGTTTCTCTGCCCCGGTTGCAAGACAGCTGGCAGAGCTGCCAGAGGAAGCACTGTTTCATATTCTATTTAGGACATTAAGGTGTAATCCCGTTAGAAGATTCAAAGCATAGCCAGCCTTAGATAGAGAGATACTTTCATAGCTGGCTGGATTTCTCCTACGACACCTGCACTTCATGCTGCATGAAGCCATTTGGGAAAAAAGAAAAAAAAACAAAAACCAAGCCTACTGTCTTCCCAGCTCCTCTCTGAGAGCTTATCTCTCCTTCTAATACAGTTTAGTGCCAGGTTTTATAGACTGCTCATGCTGTCGGGAATGTTTGCTGGTATTCTGTTAACTTGATGCTTGGCTGTTCCAACCCTATTCATTTAAGGCAAGCATCTGGCATGTAGCAACAAGATGGCTGAGAGAATAAAATTAGGCAAGTTTATATGATTAACCATAGCTAGGAGCCAGCATCAGTCTCAGTTTATAAAAGGTTGTAATATATCTTGTAGGTTATTTATTGAAGAGAGTAAAGCTGCATTCACAGGTTAGGAGCACCCAGGGAAACACACCTTTGGGTGCTGCTTGTTGAAAGCTCCCAAGCAGATGCTGGCAGCCCCGAGGCCAGATGTCATGTGAGGCTGGAGGAGAAGTCACAATGCTTCAGAGCGGGGCTGGTGGCAGCACAGGGTGGCTCTCACTAACTCCCTGCCTGAATCAGCATGGGGAATGGGAACTTGCCATGGGAAGTGGGACCTATGTCAGGTCAGGGTACCCCCCTCCCTCCCCACCTCATGCCTGGGTGCCAGGACTAACCCCATCCATCTGTGCACCCTACCAACAGGGGCTCCTGCCCAGCAGGACAGGATGGATGAGGTCCCCCCCATTTTGTTTAGACAAAATAATGAAAAACCTGGGGTCCTGGGTGCCTCCTCTGCATGAAAACTCCCCTTGGTTTGATGTGAGGGCAGGAGACAGCCCAACCCTGAGCAGGGATAAACATGTGCCAAGCACGCATGCAGCCCTGGTCTGGAGGGGCACAGCACAGGATGCCCTCCTGGCATCTCCTAGCAGCATTGTAATGGGCTCCTGCTCATCCCCCTGGCCCTGTGGGGCCACCACCAACCGAGTCAGAGGATCCTGGGGTTATGGGTCCTTCTGGCCAGCTGAAGACCTGCATTCAGTCTCTTGATCACCCCAGCAGCTGAACTTGTGTTTAAACCAGTAGCCCTGATGCTGCTGGGTGAGCCAGCTGGTGAGAGCAGGAGAGTGCTGGGCTGTCTCCAAGGCTGCTGTGTTCATATGACATGAAGACTGTCCCCAAAGGATCCTGCCCTAAATATGCCAACATAGCTGTGCTGGGGGGGGTACACATACCCTGCCCTGATTCCTTCGCTGGGGAGGGTCTATGTGGCCATCATCAGCCAGTGACCCCCCCAGGCTTTGGAGAACAGTCCAGAGCATATGGGGTCCATGCTTTCTGCAGGCTGGAGGTGTCTGTAATACAGGCACAGGGCAGGGAAATGGGTTTTCCAAATGTTAGAAATTAAGAAAGAAGGAAAATGTACCCTCTCAGCTGAACCATTCAGTTCTGCCAACCTCAGTCTGTTTAATTTTGCTTTCGTGCCATTGCATTTCTTACCACAGTTCCTCAAAATGTGAAACAAAAAAGTCATCCTGAGCTGAGGAAAGAAGCACCTTTGTTAAATTATAATTCCAATTTATTCTTTTCTTGTAAAAAATTTAGTTTTGAGGTAGGGTTGTTTGCTGAAGAAGAAAAGAGGATGAGAAAATCTCACTGCCTGATCTCAGCTCTGGGTCTCTCCAGGTCCTGTCTCGGTATCGCGCTCGTCAGGAAATCCAGCCACCATCGGGCGTGCAATAGAGCGATGATTGATAGCTGTGTAATAACACTGACCCAGAAAGCCACACCTGTAATCATCTTCCCCTGATGAAGACTGCCTACATAAGTCGCATCAGGGTGTTCAAATGCCTCATCAGTCTTTAAAGTAGTTAATTGACCTGTCTAAGATGAAATGATGTTCCTGAGGTTGCCCAGGAGGTCTCTGCCAGAGCAGGGGCTCTGGTCTGTGCTGAGGTCACTGGTCACCTGCATGTCCTGTGGGCTTTTCTGGGGTCCCCATCTGCAGGTCACATTGCCACAACGTGCTGTTACTCACCTCTCCATCACAGTCCTCTCCCCTTCCCCATCATGTCCCCATTCCTGGGCACAGAATCCCTTCCCTGTTGGCAGCCTCCTGTCTCTGATGGGTCACCCATCCTGCTGCCTGAAGGTCAGAGGCTGGGAACCAGGAAACAAGGATTTTCCAAGAGAGACCAAATGCTGGCCAATAATTTTTGAACAAACACTGAGAGCAGCTCTTTCATCATTTATCACAAATGAACTAACTGTGTGCTGAGCTCTGTGCCGGGGTCGGTCTGTCTGTCTGCCTCTCCGTCTCCATAGCCCTCCAACTAGGTTATCTATTTACCTATCTATTTACATGGATTTCTTTTCCCAGTGAATTATGTCAGGGAGGCAGTAAAGTGTTATGTATTTGCAAGCCCCATAATCTTTAAAAGCACAGTGATGCATGCTCCAGATGAGAAAAGAGCCTCCATCCAGTATGTTAATAGATAGCATTAGGGCAATAATGAAAAGCACTTGAGACAAGTAAGCCCCTATCAAAAGCTGAGTAATAGAGATGCACAGAATGAATCACAATGCACCTCCTCTGCAAAAGATATTAAGACGTCTGCTTTAGTGCGGGGTCTATTCACTCCAACAGCTGCTTCATTTCTCTGATTAAAATGGGAGTGGGGATAGCTTTTCCAGCCATTTCCCCTTTTATCCAGTATCTCACCCACCATGTACACCCAGCAGAGCCAGCACGTTGTGCTGACAGATCCACCCTGGACACGTACGGGGTAGGACACACGCACACCATGCGCAAGGACACGAGCTACACAGGCGTATTCTTAGAGACACACAGACAGACAGATGGGAACTGCATCTCCTCATGTACATGCAGCTCCCAGACTCTCACAGGCACCTTCAGACTTTCTGCTGGACGTGGATACAGCCCCCCCCATGATCTTTGACACGTGTCCCACACACACATCCCTGCATGCCTGGTTCTCTGACTCTCCCATCCCCTCCATGCATCCTGCGCTCCCACCCCAGCCCCTCTGGGACCACACAGAGCCATCATGGGAATGTGGGCTCCAGAGAGCCTCTTCCCCAACACAGTTACAGCCCTGCACTCAGGTCCTGATGTGCCAGAGGAGATAAAGGTCAAGCATCCAGGATGCAAGAGAACCTCACTGGGAGATAAGACACCAGCCATGAACGGAGGGGTTGGCAGCTACAGGAGGGGGTGAGAAGACCCATGGTGGGACCATGCCAGAGATATCAGGTACTGAACGTGCAGAGGAGGGAAATGCCCTGGTGCCATGCCTGCAAGGGCTCTTTGCTCTCCTGGAGTGCACCCCTGGCTTTAGCATCCACCAGGAAGTGTTTGATGCTGTTGCTGAAGCTCAAGACATTGTCTGGGAGAGTAACTCCAAGGCACACAGCCGAGTGCCAGGTCCTGCTCTGTGGGCACCAGTGGGAAGAGGATAAACCCATGCCATGGGGACAATGAGGTGCTGGTGCAGTTTAAAGCCACCTTGGCAGCACCTGCCTTTGCTGTGAGTATCGTGGGCTTTAGAGCAGGAACATGAAAAGGCAGGAGTAGAGATCTGAGCCACAGGTCTGTCTCTTGCTGTTGGCTCGCTGCTGCTGCCAGCCCAGGCTCTGGCCATGCTGCAGGTCTGTGGGCAATCCCTGCTGGGACCCAAAGGAGCTGTCTGATACTCCACCTCCGTGGCAGATAAGCTGGGAGGTTGAGAGCTGATGATGTTGAGGGTCTTCCTGGGATATCCTATAGTTGTAAGACCTGCCCCCATCTCACTGCTCCCCCAGGGCACAGCACAACACAGAGGAGAATCCTCAGATGCACATTATGAACTACAGCTTAGACCTGGGCAAGGCTGTAGCAAGAGCAGGAGATTGAGACGAACAGCAGGAACACGCAGCCTGATAGCAGCTACCAACCATCAACAGGTGGGGAATTATGCCTGTGACCAGCTTAGGCTCATTTCTACTTACCAAAGACACACATGAGGGTAAATCATTCCACCCTGTCCACTGTGGACTTCTCACACCTTCCCCTCTAGCATCTGGAAAGGGTTGGTGCTGTGAGAGCTGTGGATTGAAGCCTGGTCCATCCCAATAATTCCCCAGCCCTTGCACTGTGCCACGCACAGGGATGTGTTGCTGGTCCCAGCTCTGCTGTCCCTGCCCTCTGCTCGAGGATGTTTCTTCCTCAAGTTTTGGAAGTAGCAGCCAGGAAGAGCAGATGGGCACTGGTGGTGACAAAAGTGCTCCTGGTTGTGGCAGGGAATAGTCCTGGGGAAGCACAAGCTCCCTGGCAAGGGGCAGAGTGACCCCAGAAATGGTGAGAGCAGGGCTGGGTCGGGGTCCTGCACCCACCGTTTCCCCTGCTGCTCCCCGATGCCCAGGTTGCTGCTGCTGGGCTTCTTCAAGGCTTGTACAACAAGCAGGAGAGAGGAAGCAACTGAGAAGAGGAGATGCCAGCCCCAGAGGAATGCCATAGCCAGATGAGAAATCAAAGCAACACGACTAGTGCATTAGGCACCGAGCGAGGACCAGGGGAGTGAGGCTGAGACAGGGGACATTAGCCCTGCAACGGGGACAAGCACGGCGCGCAGCCCGGGCTCTGCATGGCACTGTCACATCTCTGCACCAGCTCTTCCCGCTCGCTCGGTGGTTGTTTGGGCCCGAGGGGAGGGCAGGCTGCCAGGGCGGGGTACGGGGCTGGCACTCAGCCCGTGCAGGCAGCGTGGGAGCAGCCTGCGTGGGAGATACCGCGCGCGGGAGCAGAGCCGGGCTGACAGGGAGGGAGGTGGGGAGCGGAAAGGGCTCGAGCTGACCCCTCTGTGGGCACCGCTGGGGCAAGACAGCCGGGTTCTCCTCCTTGCTCTGCCGAGGGGGTTTTCAGGTGTCATGGAAAAGGATTTTCCCCTCTTGACACTTTTTACAATGCCCAGGACAAGTGTTTGTTATGTGGCTGCACAAAGGCACACACAGACCCTCCCCGGGAAGTCACCTGGGCAGGAGATGGTGAGTGCACGCCCCATGTGAAATAGCCTCCCTGAGACCTCCTGCATCACTAAAACTGATGGCTACAGCGCAGCATCTTGGGGACATCCCCGAGGCCCCTGGCTCAGCTCTGGAGGAAGATGCTCCAGGACCAGTTTCCCTGCTAAGCTCAGTTTGGGGAGTTGGATGAGCCTCATGGGAGCACAATCTTGGGTGCAAGTGTATAGCAAAGCTCTTCATCAAGAGATCAGCTTTAAAGCTGAGAGCCTTGCCAGGGGGAAAGTGGAGTGAGGAACAGGAATGGAGCAGACATCCCTGCTCCAATTCCAAGTACCAACCCTTACCCCAAAGCTGAGCATGCTGCACTTCCCTTTACACAGAGAGGCGGTCCTCATGGTCCCTGCTGAGCCATCTTATGGGTGGTGGCAGGGATGTGACATGTTTCTTCAGTGAGCTCTGCTCAGGAGGGTCAGCAGAGCTGATGGCTTCTCATCCTCTCTCCATCTTGTTCCACCAGACCTCACACTCTGGGTTCCCCAGACCATTTCCCATCATCCTGGACATGGTCTGCCTGTGGGTCCTATGGGAAAGCTGGATTAGGGGGAAATGTAATCTGTAACCATCCAAGAGCAGAGGAGACCGAGAGAAGAAGGGAGGACCACAGAGAGGATGAGGCACATCACTGAGGAGAACCAGGTGGAGGAAGCAACTGAAGTGGTGCTCATCCAGCTCCTGAAGATGGTTCAGGTACAACCTCACAGCTATGGGATCTGGCCAGGCAAGCTCCCCTGAAGAGCTGAGCAACTCCAGCCACTTGGTAGCTCAGTGTCTACATTCTGGTCCATGATCGTCCCAGCATCAGCCATGGCCAAGGTGGACACAAGGCAGGTAAATCCTGAGGAGATGGGCAAAGATCTGGCAGTTCCTCAGAGGGCTGCAGCTGGAGAGCAAAACGTGAGCAATGTTTGGCAGCCTGTTACACACCAAGTGCAGGGCATCAAACCTCCTCGTGTTCACCTTTCTCATGTGTGCACCACCTGCAACAAGCACTGACACTGCAGAGCCCTTTGGCAGTTTCAGAAGTCACCATCCAGCACAAAACCCTGGACAAGCAGGGGAGGAGGCTGCCACCTCCACTGGCACCTCCCTGCACGTTGCCAGATGCCCAGGAAAAGGCAGCGAGGCCTCGGTGGGGAGCTTCAGCACCGTGCCTGCTGCTGACTGCCAAAATTAACATCACTGACAAAAGACATGATCCTGAAATTGCTCCACCAAACAGATGGATTGCTGGAGTATGGGAGGCCTCGTAATGGAAAAGATGAGTAATTCAAGGAGAGAGTCTAGTGCCAGCTATCCGAGTGCTTGGCTGCTGTAGCAGGCTGGGAACCTGGAGTACTGCCTGTCGCAGGGCTGGATTCCTCCAGCTCTCCAGCAAAACCTGCGGGGATGGTGCGGGCGGGTTCCCGCGGCGGTGCTGGCCCTGCCCAGGATGCAGCAGCATCGCAGGGAGCCCAGTGCTGTTCCCCGGCTGCCCGGGCAGTGCCAGAGGGGTTGGTCACCAGGAGTGTGGCAGCTGCCCAGTTCCTGTGTCACTGCCCCAAGGAGGGATGTGACGCTGACGTGCGCTTCGTGGCGTGGAGCGGTGACCGCATACTTGGAGCAGTCGTGCTGCGAGGAGACAGAGCTTGTGATCCCTCCATAACCCCTGCCATTTCCCTCTGCAGAAAGCCAGGAATATGCAGAATATCCAGACGGCTTTTGTTCGGCAGAGGAAAAGGGGGAGGGGGGGGTAATAGGATCGACTTTGTATTGTTCCACTTTAAACATTCTGATGAAATGCCTCCCAAAAACAACCCCCAGCTACCAAAAGGATTTTGAGCACCCAGTTCTGGGCAAAATCCTCACACGGAGACCTGTGGGAGCTGGCTCAGTCCTTCACTATGAAGTGATTCACGAGAAGATCAAAGAAAGTATGGCTGTCTTCTGGCACTGAACAGTGAGATGGATGAAAACAGGGACAGGCACCCTTCTGTGACCCCCTCTGTCCTTGCTGTCCAGGAGCATCCTCGCTGTTGGGGTGAGGAGCAGGGGCTGGGATCCATCATCCTGCTCACAGGGAGAGCACAGATCCTGCCAGCACAGCTACACTGATTTTACAGTCACAGCAGAGAAACAGGCACAACCCCAGGTCCCCTCTAAAACAAGCAGGACCCAACCCCACCACCTCCAGCACAGCTCACCCTGGCTTGTCATTACACATGGGATAAGGGTTTTTTTTTATTTTTTAGGCACAAGTGCACTGAAATCATCCATTTTTCAGTGCTATGACTGTTGCTACATGAATGTGACACAGTATGTTTATACTGGACACCTGGAACTAAAACTGATGTGGAAAAATGAATTTGCTGGGGTTTCCACAGAACATTTGGACTGTTGATGTTGCCCAGCCCTGGAGGTCCCTGAGGTCAGCATCTCCTCCAGCAGATACCTCCCACCTCCCCATGCTCTGAGGCCACACTGGGTCACACGGGATGTCAGGACTCTGCACCTCCTGAGACCATCGTCACTGGGCATGGAGATATTTTGCAGCAAATGCTGTTTGGCCCCTGCCCTGCTCAGCTCTCCCTGCAAGTCCCATTGGACACACTGGAGGAGAGTTGAGATGGTTCAACATTTAGGCTTGGCTGATCCATCCTTTTAAAGCTCCTGGAAAAAAAAAATGGGCAAGAAAGTGAAGGAGGCATAAATCAGTCGCTAGCGTAAGGCTCCTTATCTCAGAACGACGCCTTGTAGTCCGTAATGGCTAATACATCCACGGGCCATCCATCACGCTGCAGGGATCACTGCAATTCCATGGGCTTTGCTGTGTGCTGACTGCAATCCAGCTGCTGCTGTACCCCAACCCCATCACCGTGGTCAGGCACCCCAGCCATGGACCTGTGCTCCCCCCAGGGGTGGGCTGGGGGTCCAGGAAGCACTGTGCCATCAGCTGGCTGTCCCAGTACACCGGGGTCTGTGTGCTCCTTCCTCCTGGATGCCGAGGTGTGGATCTGTGAGGCAAAATCCTGCCACGGAGCAGCAGAAAGCAGCTGTCGGGAGAGGCTGAGTGGAGCAATGAGGATGCCCTGCAGCCCCCATCCGCCGGCCAGAGCATCTCCACAGAACCCCAGAATTGCCCAGATTGGAAAAGCCCTTTAAGCTCATCGAGTCCAACCATGAACCCAACACGGACAAGCGACCGACTAACCCATGTCCCTCAGCACTATGTCTACACGACTCTTCAATCCCTCCAGGGATGGGGACTCCACCACTGCCCTGGCCAACCCCTTCCAATGCCTCAGAACCCTTTCAGCAAAGAAATTCTTCCTCACATCCCATCTCAACTGCCTTTGGTGCAACTTGAGGCCATTTCTGTGTGCTGCACAAAGCTGCATGATTAGCACCAGCCTGGCTGGCTGTGGTGCACATTCGATGTCATTTCATAGGTAATGTGTTATTTAATATGATTTATTTACTGTAATGGTTTGGTTTGTTTTCTCTGTGGGCGAGGCTGTAAGATTGGGACTTTGCTGGGTTCCTCGTCTCTCCAAGCACTGGGGGTGTTTAGCAGCACCCTTTGGGCTCCGGTAAATACAACCCCAGCAGACGGGGAGCAGGAGATCAGAAGCCCCGTGAATATGGACAGGGTGGGTGTGAGCAGCAGCCAAGTGTGAACACATGTGAGAGGAGAGCACCATGGGGTTGGTGGGGGACACAGGGGAAAGGAATTGGGGACAATGGTCCCACCACCCCAAGATGTCACTGCGCCGCTGTCCACAGGCTGCCAGGGGACAGGGATGAAGCTGCTCCCCACCCACCTCTGCATCGGGAAGGTAAGTACGTGTGAACGGGAGAGCAAAAATGAGACCTATATGTTTAAACTGGCAAGTTCTGTGTTTGTCATCGAGCTGTAAAATGATATCCTAACAGCTGAGGACAGGAACTTCTTGGAAGGCTCGAGCACAGACAGCAGGAGTGGGGGAATAGCATTTTGCTTTATTTCTTTACATGCAATCCAAGGGTTTTTTTGGTTTTGTTTTTTTTTTTTTTCTTGCAGTGTTATATTTTTCTATCCAAAAATGGTTATGAGCCTGCCAGCTCTCAGAGGCAAGAACTGTCGTTCAGTTTGAGGGCTCGTGCAGCGCCTGACACACCAGGGTTGGGGTCTCTAGCTGAGACACCGGTAAATGCACAAATAATAAACACTGGACTTGGGAGGTAATGAGAAAGCAAAACAGCGACTGGAAACAACGTGGATATGTGTATTGGGCATTATCAAAGAGCTTGCATCCAAAATGAACCACTGAACATCAGCTATTTCCAGCTGACTAGCTACATGGAGATGCAGGAGACATTACAGCCATGCAGATGATAGCGAGCAGCAGGCTTGTTTTGTG
Source organism: Antrostomus carolinensis (assembly GCF_000700745.2). Taxonomy (NCBI): domain Eukaryota; kingdom Metazoa; phylum Chordata; class Aves; order Caprimulgiformes; family Caprimulgidae; genus Antrostomus; species Antrostomus carolinensis. The sequence continues at coordinate 36,627 of NW_010334321.1, forward strand.
CTGCATTGTAGGAGAACATGTGCTTAAACCAGCAGCCGGCTCCTGTTTATCACTAGAATATAGTACCTATTTCAGTGGGTGGATAATTTTAGGTGAATGAGAAAATGCTGCTTTTCTTTGGGTTAATGCCATGTGCTGGTTGAGATTATGCTCGCAGCAATAACTTTTATCAGGTGCTGCGTGGTAGGAAGACAGCCGCTTAACTTGGCGAGTTCTCCCCGGTTTATTTATCACTCCGAGGTGGTACCTGATTTGGCTGGATATGGATCTTGCACGAGGTTACGATGCGGGAGGGGGATGTGTATGGCACAAAGCAAACGTCGACTTTCTTCCTGTGATGCTGTGATTGTCAGGAGACGGAGCGCGTGGGGTGACAAGATGTGTGTGTGTGAGAGCTGCTGCCGACATTAAGGATGTTCTTTTTGAGCTTAAATTAGGGGAAAATCCTTTTAAAAATCCTTAACAAAACCAGAAAGGTTTCTTCTGCAGTCCTTCTGTGAGATGCCAGCCAGCATCTAAGCTGCCTTTCAGCTCTCAATTCATCTTGAGGCATCACAAGTGTCTGAGCAACAACAGGGGTGTCCCCAGGAGAGTGTCAAAGAGATGCACTTGGGCTCTGGCAACACAGAATGGTCCCTGCTCACCTCGTAGACTTCTCTTCACTCCCCTGGTCTCTCCAAACAGGCAGCCTTGAGAAGAGGGTGAGTGGGCTGGGGAAATGGATGAGTAGGGACCACATTCATTGCTCTGGGCATCAGCAAGGAGCTGCCCTGCTGCAAGGGTCCTTCACCCAGCACTGATGTGGGGGGTGCCAGCCAGCACCCACTTTGCTGTACAGGGTGTTCTGAGGGCAGCTGAGCCCTCACCCTCTGTGAGACTCTGTCCTTGAGTTGCTTTATGGCTATCACCATGTCCCAGTGCAAGCATGGGCTGTCCCAGGGAGGTCACAGCCTCCCAAGCTGGGTGGTAGAAGAGCATCAGGGGAGGGAGACACAGGTTGCCCACCCCTGAGGGCTCTCCCCAGGGGCACAGCTCATTTTGTGTTGTGCTTGGGAGGGAAGGGGGTGGGAAACCTTGGCTGCTGAAGTCAGGAGAGCTGGAGAACAGGTTGAATGCAAGAAAAGCATCAGTAATGGTGGAACAACTGTCCTCCAAGAGCCAGGAGATGGATAAAGAGCCCAATAGACAACAGGGCATGGCTTCTCCTGTCCATGTGGCCTTGCAGAGTCTGTGCTATGGTTTAACAATGCTTTGCACTGATAATCCTGAGTATTGACGTCTTCCTAGAGAGGTTCACCTGTTGCATGGTGAGGATGAGGTCAGGGAGCCCACATTGTGTCTCCCATGCTCAATCACAGCCTTCCTTCATGGGCTGAGAGCCAAGCACCTACAAACACAGTCACAAAGCAAGACCACGAGGCAAAATTTGGTCCATCCTGGGCTCCTGGCAGTGATACAGGGGTGACAGTGAGGGGAGATCACAGGTATCATGAAAAGATTGTGTTCAGCTGGTGTGTTTCAGACTGGTGGGGACCTGAGATGGCCTATTTCTGGACACTTTGGGGCTTGTGGTGAGGGCTGCTATCACAGGAAGAACGTGTCAGCTCTTTGGGCCCTGCTGTGACAGTGGCAGTACAGGACATGTTGGTCCCACTGGCTGTCCCAGGTCTCACAAGTGGTGTCTTAGAAGGGACGTGCTGGTCTGTGCTCCAGGACCAGCCCAGGGATGTGGGAAGCAGCAGTAAACATCCAACCTGCCATTTTCTCCACAAAACCACATGTTGGTCCAGGCAAAGTGGTCCAGGCACCAGGGCCATCGATGGAGACTCATTCACACAGGTGAGCTGGGAATGAGGGGATGGGGCCATCAGTTCTCCATCCTGTTCCATACCCCTTCTCACCCTGCAGCTCATCAGGGCAGTGCCGAGGGGCTGAGACAAGCCCAGTGTCAGAAGTAGGTCAGTGTAGGGAGCTGTGGGGCAGGGAGATCCCAGCACTGAGCTGTGGGATGGATGTTTAAAAAGCCTGACAGAGCTGGGATGGAAGCCAGGGCATCGTGTCCTGCCCTCACCCTGCTCAGCCCAAAGCAGACCAGGGCAGCATCTCACCAGTGTCCTGGTCCAGCACTCATGGACCAGAAGTCATCTTCAGCTACTGATGCAATATTTCAAATCCCAGGGTTTGAAAAGCCCCCGGGGAACTTTAACAGGCACAATTAGCAATGTGTCATTGAGAGCATCAGCGTGCCACAAACAAACCACAGGGCAGGGACACAAAAACCCAGTTCCAGTGACCCTGTTGCCAGGGACATTGCATCCCCCTGCCCAGTGCACGTGGGATCAACGATGGTGGCAGGAAACCCCCCGTGCAGGTGTGGCAGGAAGCCCCCCCATGCAGGTGT
>NW_010334321.1:39057-51976 GCF_000700745.2 Antrostomus carolinensis
GCGAGCACATGTGTGTGCAAGTGGACACACGTGGTGGGGGGCGGGGGGAGGGGTCTGTGTCTCAGCACACTTGCATGTGTGAGACTGCGTGGTCCCTCTCCCGTGCCAAGGTGAGGGACATCTAAGGATATTGCTGTGCTTCAGCACGGAGCTCTGTGGGCTAACCAAAAACAGATGTATAAAAATAAACAGAAATACTAGAGATGTGATTACCAAGGAAACGCATTTACATACAGGAAAACGTCCAAAATGACTGTCATGTACTTCCTTTATTTATTCACATTTATAGCAATGCTCCCACCCAGGGATCTGAGCTCGGTCGTGCTCAAATCGTAAGACACGGAGCCCGTTGGACCCCTGCCCCGTCACCCACCACCCACCACCAGCGTTCTCTGCTCCCACGAAATAATGCCGCCCCTCTCAGCTGGGGCTCAGCATGTGCAACGCTGGAAACCAATTCCCTTCATTTCCCATCTCCAGGCAAAGAGATTCTCCATCAGCTTTCCTGGGACCCACCCCCAGGGAAGGTTTTTCTGGGCTCACAGTGGGGCAGACCCTGCCTGCACCCACCCCTGGGCAGCTGCGGGGGGGATCAGGCACCAAGAGCTGCCGGGGTGAAGCAACACGGATGTTTTGGGGGCAGGGATATGGGGGAATTTCTTGGTCCAGTTGCCATCAGGGAACCTGAAGCAGGGAGATACAGGCTGAGGCAAATGATTCAGTGATTCTGTGAAAAGAGAAGAGCTTTAACTTGCGAGAAATGGAAATTAGAAGAGTGAATTTGGGTCATGCCGAAACATTCGTTCTTCAGGAAATGAAATGTTTTACAAGTCTTTCCTTTTCTCCCTTTCTTTTTCCTTTTACCCCTTCTCTTTTGTGGGGGGTTGTAATTTTAAAAAGTTTCGTTTAGAAAATGCACAAAGAAAATGTTTTAGTTGTCCTTTCTTTCCTGCAGTTGTACAGTGAATGCAGCCGTCACGCCCAGCTTCAGTCCAACCAAAATGGCATTTGGGGCTCATTTACCAGCAACAAAATCCTGTGCTGTTTTGGCTGGAATTCTCTTAGCCTATAATCTTCACTCCAAACCTTTCCCCGTATCCACATGAGCCCAGGCACAGAACAGCAACATGAGGGTCTGACATTAAGACAAGACCTACTCTGGTGGGTCTGGTGGCTCATCTGATGGATGAGTCAGCTCCATCCCAGCTCCCAGAAAACCTATGGAGATGCTGGGGGGCAGCGAGCTGAGCAAATCACAGAATCATAGAATGGTTTGGGTTGGAAGGGACTTTAAAGCTTATCCAGTTCCTACCCCCCTGCCAGTAGCAGGGACACCTTCCACTAGACCAGGTTGCTCAAAGCCTCATCCAACCTGGCCTTCAACACTTCCAGGGATGAGCAGCCACAGCTTCTCTGGGCCAGTGTCTCACCACCCTCACAGTGAAGAACTTCTTCCTAATATCTAATCTAAACCTCCCCTCTTTCAGCTTAAACCCATTTCCTCTTGTTCTGTCACTAACTGCCCTTATGATCTTGAGCTTGATGATCTTCTGGGAATGACTGCAGAGGTGAGTGGTTTGAAGCAAAGATTTGTGTAGGTTTTTTGGAGGTCACACTTTGTGGTGTAAATTTGCTGTATGCAGGGACATGCACAGTGTTGTCAGGCTGCTGGCCTCGACCCTGGAGATGCTCTGCTCTGGGAAAAGCAGGGAGGGGTGCAGCTCTGGCAGGACTAACCCAGCTCTGGACAGGGAGCCAGTGACCTGCAGAGCATCCACATTTCCCATACAGGAGAAGAGACAGACACAGAGGCACTGGGGCTGCTCTGCCATTGCTAAAGGGAACATTTGATGCCGTGGACCTTTTGTTAGTGATGAACTTCTCCGTGGTGGGTCCACCAAATCTCCCGTTGGCTGTGTGATGATCCTACAGGACTGAGGACAGTGCCATGGTCCCCAGCCACGGATGCAATCCAGGTGAGGGAAGCTGACTCAGCAATGCCCACTGCATTACTCATGCCAGCCTCCCTCGGCCAAGGGCAGCTGGAAGGTGACACAGTTTGCTGCTCTGTTCTTGCCTCTGCCACGTAATTAGAGCTGACAGGGTGTGTGCAGAGTTACTGGGTAATTGCCCACACACCTAAGGTGTGGTGGAAGTCAGGAGGTGAAGCAAAATCTTCCACCTGACCTAGATGCAGAAGGGCTACCCACCAGCAGTGGGATGAGGAGGTGGAGAGGAGGAAGCGAATGATGAAACACTTCTGCAGGCACAGCACGAGCCCAGCCTTCCCCTGGGCACTCCAGAGAGGGGACTGAGGTGACCTCAAATCGTGCTGGAAGGGGAAGGCAGAGCAGCTCCCGGAGCAAGGCAGGGAGCTGGGTCAGAGCACCTCTGAGCAGCCGGGGAGCCAGGGGCTGTGGTGGTGACACGCTGTCTGAGTCAGCCCCGCGACACTGTCACACGAGGACTGTGTGAGCAGGAGCCTCACGTGTAGGACAGGGAAGGTAAAATGCTCTGCTGGCTGCCCGCGTTGTGCCCACATGTTCAGCTGAGCAGGTTCACTGGCTCATTTGCCTAGAATTAGGTGCCAAGCGCTGATGGCTTTGGACAAGCAGCCTGTGCCATGCTTTGCTCTCCAGCCCTTCTGGGGCTGCCGCAGGTGCTGCCGAGCTGGCCCAGCTCAGGGTAGAGGGGCTGGGGCACTGCTGACAGGAAAGGTCCCAGTTAATGTGCCAGCCAGGGCTTCTGCAGCCATTGACTCAACAGAACAGTGTGGTCCCCATGGTGCAGGGCGACTGGCCTTGTGACACTGCCCAAAGGAACACGGATGGGCACTGACTCCAGTTCACAACCTTGGCAAGCACCTGGAGGATAGAGATTAGAGCCAAGATACTCCTTTCTAACATCTTCTCAATCTCACCTCCAATATCTACAGAAAGTCCAGAGGCTACAGCATGCCCCAGAGCAGAGGTACCTGAGCATCAGCACGGGTGGAATCCTCACAGCCAAGAGGAAAGCAAAGCCCAGGTGACTGTCCCATCTTAACCTTGAGCCTGACAGTAACTCTCACCAGCCAAGCGCCATCAGTGCACCAGGATCAAGCAGGTCAGGAGTCACCTCCAGTCTTGGCTGCCTCGTTATGCAGCAGGAGAAATTATTCCTGGTGCCAGGCAGGCAGCCCCCTGCCTGAGTTTCTCTTTTGCTTACAGAAACCACAGATCTCCTGACTCTGGGTTTTCCCTCCAGCCTTGCATCAATTCTTCCTACTTGTGTCCCACCTTTCCTGGGCTCAGCCTCCCTCCCCTCCCAGTCTTGCTGTTCCCTGCCAGCTTTCTGGCTGTGCCTGCCCTTGGGCACATCCATGGTGAGGACCTGGAGCCTGTCTCTCCAGCCCTTTCCTCCTGCAGGGATGTAGGCTCCAGGCAGAATGGTCCGTGCTCACTCTCTGAGCAACCATGGCCAGGTGGCCTCACTATCTGATTTGCTTCATTTCTCAAAGTCTGCATGCCAACATCCACACTTTGGATAGAGACCAGTTCACGTCCACCCCACCAAACCCAACCTCAACAGTTCAGTCTGAGGTTCTTGTCTGGACCAAACTCTCTTTTTTTGCTCATTAGCAAAAAATCCTCTAAAGTTGTCTTCCCCGTTTCTGGCTGGTAAAGCAATCTGACTGTGATCAAGGATATCTGTAGCTCTTGTTCTCCCATTTATGCCCTGGAAGATAAGTTCTTCTATATCCAGAGTTCCCAGGATTACTCATTCCTCCTGGATGAGGCTTTCTAATTCTTCCATCTTAATGCTCATGTTCCTGGCATCAGGACAGAAATACTTGAACTGTTTCTGCCTGCTCTTATCTGAGCTCTCAGCCGAGGAGGTGCCGTCCGTTTGCTGGCTGGAAGGTCTGCCTGACGTCGGTTTTTGGCAAGGTAAGTGCTCGCCCATTCCTTGCTGCTTTCTGCTCTTCCTTTCTTGGTTGCCCTGCTCCTACTGACATGGTCATCCTCCCACTGTATGTGTGTTCCAGGCAGGGTGCAACCAAGGCTGAGAAAGGAAACACTCACTGAGACAGTCCCAAGAACTGTCCACAGGGAACATCACTACTTATCTTTCTTCCTCCCGATAACCTCCTTTTAATATTATCCACTGCAGACTCACCCTTCGCAAGTTCTTTATCCACTTTAATTCTGTGATCCCATCTTCTCTAGGTTAGCTAATAATTTCCCATGGGTGCTTTATCCAGTAGTTGTTTAAATCTAGACAGACGCAGTGCGATGCGTTGCCGTCGTGCAGAAAAGCCACGGCGTGCTCAGTCCCTGACAAGCTGCCTTCAGAGAACCCATGTTGCATTTTGGTCCATTTTTCCATAAATCTCAGCAACTTTAGCTGTTGTCTCATTTAACATAAACTCAAAAACCTTCTATATGACAGAGGCCAGATTATCCACCCCACATTTACAGGTTAAGAGATATGCTTTACCATCTCCAGTGTGGTGGCAATGCCCTGCACTGACTCCTTGCTACCAGTTCTGCTCCTTCATGAGCTGTTTCTTGCAGGACTCTGAGGCAGAGGTGAGCTGGCTCCCCATAACCTCAGTGCATTAAACTGTTGGAGCTTTCTTCCCACCAAGGCAGTGGTCGCTTCCATTTCCATACTGACATTCCTGTGTTCAAAAACAGCAGCAGTGCCAGTGCAGAGTGTCCAGGCAATCTGAAAGCATGGCAGCATCTTCCGCCTCTCCTCCCATACTCATTCCAGATTTCTCTTGGCAAAAAGCCCACTTACTGGTTGTGCCAGCTTCAGCCCCAGAAGACCAGTTCCCAAAGTCCTCAGAGAAAATCTCACATTTAAGAACAACTGTTTTTCCACTGAAGCTTTCCAGTGGCAAAGCCTTCTTCACAAATTCAGATCACCTACCCACCTCCACTGTGGTCACTCCTTGCCTTTCCCCACAAGGTAACCACAGAAGTCATCTGAAGTCTTTCTTCTCTTTGCTCATCTTCCTCACCTTGGCCTAGACACCCTTGACATGTGAAAACAGAAATCTGGCCACCACTTGTCCCTGCCGGGAGAGCCCACACACCTTCATCTTCCCTGTCCTCTCTCAGTCTTCTCTGCATGTCTCCCATCACCTCAACCTCTGTTTCTTAGTTAACACTATTATCTCCACCTCCCTTCTTTTAGGGTTTGCTGCTATTTTATTTTTATGGCCTATCTTATGTTTCTCCTCCCTGACTTCTGGTGCACCAAACCCAGGTCTCTGCTCCGTTTTCTGCTCTGCTACCTGCCGTCTCCTTTTGCCTTGGGTTTCTCACCCTGTTCTGAGGGTGTTAATCCTCGTTCAGACTGCCCTTCAGGTCTTTTCACACAGCAGGTATCTGCAGTTCTTCAGTTTTCTTCTAGTTCCTCCTTTCCCCTTTTCTGTATTGTTTTAAATTTCCCATTTTGCTCCACCACAGTATCCAGCTGTCTCTGTACTTTTGGGTCCCTTCCACGATGCTTTCTGGCCACAGCCCCACTTGCAAGCACTGGGAGGACGTGGTGATGGGAAGCACAGGGATCAGAATAAGAGTATTCTCTAACTTCTATCAGCCTCATCTGATAGACCTCACCTCTGTTCATCCTTTTCAGTGTGGCTGCAAGTGAGAGGGGAATCAGGTCGTGTAATACATCCAGCAAAGGCTGCATCACTCTGACCCTCCGCCACAAGCAGCCCACTTAGAAGAGAAAGAAACTGCAGGACACATTCAGCCACACAACAGCTGGGATACTGAAGTATAAGATATCTATCCCATTAAAAAGCTCAAAGATAAAAATCCTCCTCTAGTGGCATCGTTGTTTTCAGGAAGACCTTAAAGGCACTTTGATTTTTCATTTCTTATGTCCTTGTTATACAAAAGCAGCAGAACAGCTCTCCACACAAGCATCATTAACTACTTAACACATCACGGTCAGAAGGAATAAAATCTGGTTTTATGGCTATTCCTTGAGCCCGAGACATCCAGCTACACAGAGATTCACCAAAATCCAATACACCAGCCCTGTAACCATTCCACAGAAGGGACCGTTGTGAGAGGATTTTATCAGTCAGGACCACCACGATCATTTGTGGATTTCATCTGATTTCATCCTTCTTTTGAGCAAAACAGAAGACATGAAGTGCAGAGCTCAAGCTCATTGCAGCCAGGTGTGGTGGTTTCACCCTTTTGGTTTGCAGCCAAACACGGCCGCTCTCTCACTGTCCCCCTCTGCTCCAGGGAGTGGGGGAGAGAATTGGAAAGAAAAGGACAAGGAGACTCACGCTGAGATAAAAACAATTACTAATTGAAATAAAATAATAATATTAATAACAGTAATAACAGAATATGCAAATGAGTGATGCCCAGTGCAGTTGCTCAGCACCCGCCGACCGATGCCCAGCCTGTCCCAGCCAGCGATCCCAGAGCAGAGACAGTCCCCAAACCTCGGGAGAGCCAGAGCCCCAGTGATCCCTGAGAGAATCCCCAGCTTTCCAGTCAGCCCTGGGGAATGTCCTGCCCATGCTGGGACAGGAGATGGAATATCTCATTGGCAGAGCCAAATGCCAATTGGGGGTTTGCTAATTACTGCGCTTCCCTCTCCCAGTCCTTTCCCCTGTGAACCAGCCAAACACAGTGACCTTGGGCTCCAGCAGCAACTAAAACATCAGCACCTGATCAACATTCTTCTCATAACAAATCCCCACTGAAACCAAAACAGCTATTCTAACTACTAAGAAGAAAACTAACTCTGTCCTGGCAAAACCAGGACAACAGGGTTCAGCAAAGCTGCCGTCCTGAGACACCCAGACACACAACAGTGAAATTTACTCTTCATTTTGGGAGATAACGACAAGGAACCCCATCCACTGCCAGATTCCATCAGATGAAGGATTTGTTCACCTATTGACGAGTCCATCAAACAGAGGATAAATCAGACCACAAAAATACAGTGCAAACCGTTCAGTTTTTCCCAGCAGTCTTTTGTGGAGCCATTTTTGTGCTCCTTGCCTCCTGGCCCCTGGATGCTTCGTAAAAACAGTTCCATGGTGAAACCAGCCAAAGCCGAGAATTTCCAAGAGACATGAAAATAGCAGAATGCAAATTTTGTGGAGGCTTGAAATTTCAAGTGATTTACCGGTGTCAAACCCGTAAAATCAATTTGGCAGGTGTTTGCTGGTTAAAATTAGTTTTAACTGAAAGCTGGAGGCAGCATCGTGGTTGTCTTTGAGCATTGTTTTGGATGCACAAGGCGTGAGCATGACTGTGTGCACACAGCACACGTGTGCATGTTGTGAGGTGTAATCCTGCTCGTGTGCCTTGTAAGGCTTTTTGTGCACACTCAGAGATCTCTGAGGGGTGAAGCCATGTGGATGGTTACGGCAAAACCACTATTTGCAGAGGTTTTCTGGCATTTAAAAATTTCTGCTTTTCTACGGTCCTGGGGTGGTCAGTGTGTGGTCAGCAGGGTGACAGAGACAGGTCCATGCCCTGCTGCAGCATTAGGGGCTGCAGGTTTGCTCCCAGGACAAGCCCAGCCAGGATGGCTGGGGTCAAGGGGAAGCAAGGGTGACAGAGACCTGATGAACTCATGACATATAAAAGCAAATGGATTCTGCTCAGCCTGGCCAAGGCAGCACCAGTCTGTGCTGCTTCCCCCTTCCAGCAGAACTGGCTCACTGTGGGTATAGGGTGGGATTACTCTGACTCCTCCTGCCCCAGGCACTGAGAGCTGCTCTCCGGCTCCTGGCTTTCCCCAGCACTTTGCTTGCTGGGTTAAGTCTCCATTGAGTGTTCAGGCTTCCCTGGAGGGGTGGGAGATTTGTGTGAGAGGATGGAGTGGTACTCTCCAGGTAGAACTGCATGATCACAGAATCCCAAAATTTCCTCGATTGGAAAAGCCCTTTAAGCTCATCGAGTCCAACCATGAACCCAACACTGACCAGTCCCCGACTAACCCATGTCCCTCAGCACTGTGTCTACACGACTCTTCAATCCCTCCAGGGATGGGGACTCCACCACTGCCCTGGCCAACCCCTTCCAATGCCTCAGAACCCTTTCAGCAAATAAATTCTTCCTCACATCCCATCTCAACTGCCCTGGCCACAACTGGAGCCCATTTCCTCTTGTCCTGTCCCTTGGTCCTTGGTTGAACAGACCCACCCCCACCTCTCTCCACCCTCCTCCAAGGGACTTGGACAGAGCCACAAGGTCTCCCCTCAGCCTCCTTTTCTCCAGGCTAAAATTCACCCCCCATCTCTTCAGAGAGGCACCAGGCAGCTGCCTGCACGGATCAGCACAGCATCCTGCCTGGCTCAGCAGAGTTCATCCTGACCAGTTCCTCCAGCTTCTTTTCTGCTACCCACACACCAGTAGGGCCATGTCTTCTCCTAGCTCCTTCATTTACCCAAGGAGCTGAGAAGTGCAGGAGAGGGATCAGGGCAGGAGGAAGGTGGTTGTGTTTTGCAGTGGCAGAAGTAGGTGGCTGTACAGAGACGGGGGTCAGTGAGTCCTGAGCAGAGATGAGCACAGACCTGGAGTGCACATCCCACACCTTGTGTGAAAGAGAAATAGGGAGACCTCCTCCTTCATCCTGACTGTTCAAGCCTCACCCATCCTGGTACTCCACAGCACCCTTTCAGACCCCCTTGGCCCTGGAGTCCCCTCACAGGAGCTGTGACACTTGGCTGGGAAGCCCAGAGCCAGTGCTGGCTGGAGGAATGAGCATCAGGCGAGAGGGCCTGACTCTGCCCTTGCACAGGAAGCCAGGAGAGCACCATCTCCCTGATCAAACCTTCATGAACTGAGAAGGGTCAGGCTCCAGCTGCCTGCTTTGCCCTTTCATCAAGGGGAGATGCCATTTCATGCCAGTCCTGCTGTCACCAGAGAGCTGCTGCACAGCGCTGCCTGCTCATCCCGCTGTCTCTTGGAACACTGCCACCTCCCAGTGACCCCAGTATATCCCACCTACCTGCACAGTCCCACTGTGCCACTGACGATGCCCTCCACCCCAAGGAGGGACTCCCACACTACATTTCATCCTCCCAGGAGATACTAGGGAAATCCAGTGGAATCCAGTATAGAGCCCCCTATGCCCTCCAGCATCCCAGCCTGCCCCACCAGTGACATGCTGGGATCCCAGGCTGCCCACAGCACACTGCTGCACAGCAGGACCCTGCTGCACTGTGGGACTCCAGTGCTCCCCTGTGCAGGATTCCACTATAGCACCAGTGCAGCAGCGCCAGCAGACTCCTTCCCTCCCCGCTCCTCACACCCATCAGGCTGTCCTGGAGATGACTTCCCACCAGCAGGTCACCCAGCGGGGACACTACCTGATGCTGCTCATGGCAGGTGTCAGGTATTTCGGGAGCTGGTGGTCAGGACACCGGGATGGTCTTCTGTCCATCACGGTGCTGTATTTGGGCTGAGCAGGAGCAGCCTTCAGAAAGCCGGTTCTTGAGTTCATGAGCACGTTTTGCAAGGGAAATGTTGTGAACTCCGTTGCCCACATCAAATCCTCTTGTGTTCCTGTCTGACCTCCTCCCTGCCCTCTCGGCTTATGGCTGGAAGGAAAACCCTTCCCAGCTCTCCTGCTGCTGCTGTGCAGCGGGGCTGGAGCCGTAGGACACCCTAACAGTGGCTCTGTCTCCAGGCTAGGCACCATGTCCCCAGGCAAAGCTGGCACTTGGGACTCCTTCTGGGGGTTTCCAGGGTCTGTTGCTCAAGCAGGCCACTCTCAAGCTGGTTAAGGCTCTCCAGACCCCTGAGCAACCCGCGCTCTCATTTGCTCCACACCTCTAGCATGGACATCAGATCTCCAACCACTCCTCTCCAAACACAGACTCCCTGCCCAGCTCCCCATTGTGCTGGGGCTCCTCTCCTGCCTGGGACATCACCCAGCTCCCCAGACAGGACCCATTCCCAAATGCTTCCCGGGGATCAGAAGCTGCTCCAGGACCCCAGGTCCATGCGAGAGGGATCAGCAGAGCAAGACGTGCCCAGCTCCAGGGGCTCTCTGGCCTGGCTCTTCGACAACCAGCAGCAGGGCTGGACCAGCATCACTCCCATCCTCGCTCCAGGGTCAGCAATGAGTCTGGAGGGCAAGGCAGGGAACCTTTTCTCTCCCCTTCGGAAATTAAAAAAGAAGCAGAAAGGGTTTGGTTTTCATTAATATTTTTCTTCAAAAGTTTTCTGGCTTCCCTTCTCTTCCCCATCTTCTGCCAATATTTCTTCGAGGGGGCGGGCGAGCGAGGAGCAGGGAACGTCTGGCAGGTTTTTGTTTTCAATTTGCACAAACCAATTTTTTGTGTGTGTTTTTTTCTCTTTCTGGAAATTCACTGCAGACAGGCACTTCCTGCAGAAATCGTCATTTTCAAGGGAATAATGTCTCACAAACACATTTTGACCCTTTTGGATTGTCCCGGGTCTGCAAAACCCTGGGCTGGGCTGCTTCATGTTCCTGGCCCTGCCACCAGCAACGTCCAGTGCCATGGTCCCACATCAGCCCTGCCTGCCCCATCCCTGCCCCTTTGCTGCCCAGGACACCACCCCCCTGTGCTGCCCCACTGCTCCCGTGGGGCTCCAGCTGGTTTTTGTCTGACTCCCATGAAGTCAAAGCTAGGAAGGGAAGTTCCTGGGTGATGGATATGACCTTTGGGTTTGGCCAAGAAAGGGGTCATGCTGGTAGAGCTCCATCACGGTGTCCTGTCCTGGTGGGGCAGAGATGTCCTGCCTTGGCAGAAGGCCACTCCAGATGTTTTACCAGCTGTTCACCTCTGGCTTTCTCCCTGCTCATGGTGGCACCACCTGCCTCCACAGTGCTCTCGAGAACGGGCAGGAGGGGATGGCTGCAGTCGGGCAAGGGCAACTGCCGCTTCCAGACCCACCATTGCCTTTGACCTCTCCCCACCTGGGTCCCCAGTGAGCCCCAGGCCACATGCCAAGCAGCATTAATCACACATTGTCCCATCTGGACCTGGGCTTCCATAGGTGAAGTTCTCCGGTCCTGGAGTCTGTGCTGGTGGGCAGGCACGGGGTAGCTGGGAGTGTGAGGTTAAATAATTCATTCATCATAAATCTTTCCTAGAAACAATTTTTTTTCTTCCCAGGGAGACACATTACAACCTCACACACACAAACCTGACCAGGAATTATAAGAGTGGGGTTCTGCAGCAGCAAACAGGGCAGGGAGAAGGGAGAGAAGGGAAGGAATAAAATATAGATTCTTGAACTCAGACCTGGGAAGCGGCAAAGCATCAATCTTGTTAAAGGACTCGTGTGGACTCTCCAGCCAGCCCACTTCATCCTGACTCCTGACAGGCCCCGATGATTTGTGCCTGCTCAGCAGAGGAGAAGTCCCATAACTCACCCGCCGAGACGGCGTGGGATGGAAGCGGGACCCAGCGAGCGGGGAATGACTCATCGCACGCAGCATCCTGCCACGGCACCCGGGCTCCCTGCACACCGGCCACCCCCGTGGGCTCCTGGGACAGACGTGGGGTCCGTCCCCATCCCCACATCTCCAGGATGGCACAAAAGCCTTGCGGAGCATTGGCAGGATTTGCTCAAAGATTTAATGGGGCTTGTGGTGTTTTTAGTCATTGCATGGTCCAGGTTATAAGGGGAGGGCTGAAATTCCTGGCTTGTCCCTATTTCATGTGCATCTCTGTGCTGCTTGTCCTGAAACCAGGCACAGAGGCTGTCCCCCATCTTGCAGAGGAGAAGGATTTGCTCTTTACACCCAGCCCTTGCTGAGCTGGAGGAATCCTACCATCGCTTCTGACAGCGGCAGGTCGAGCCCGCAGGGCTCTGCGGAGATGTGCTGAGCATGGTTATCATCTCCGAGATGGACAGTACCTCTGCTCTGAGCCCTGCCCACAGGCACCGGGACTGAAATGGTGATTAGTGCAGAATCCTGAGCAAGGAGAGGAAATTCTCCCTGGAGCCCTGCCAGGCCAAGTCCGCATCCAAAAATACATCCTGCCGTCCTGCTCGGAGCCCAAAGGTTTTTGGACGGGAGGTTGCAGCTGCTTCACATGCAAAAAAATAATAGCAGCCCCGAGATCCCCACATCCTCGTGAACAGCATTGGAGTCACTTTCAAATCACAGCATTTATTCCAAAAGAGAGATGGGGAGAAGAAAAAGAAAAAGACACACATGCACCACCACAGATCTGGCAGGCAAACACAGCTCCAGGGCTTCTGTTTGCCCATCACAGGAAGATTTACTAGGGGAAAAATATAGGCTGATTAATTATGCAGCCGGTTTGGTCCATTATATCATAAAACCCAGCTGTGTAGGACAACCTTGGAGATGCTACCTCTCCAGCATTATCTCAGCCCGGAACCAGGCGCCTGGAGCCAGAAGAAGCCGTCTCGGCACTGAATCCTCACCGCCGTGCGGAGCGATAGCATCTTCCCAAACCCACCTTTTCCATTTGAGATTAGGAGTGCAGTGAACTTTGATATTGTACCACTGCTAATTTCAATCGGCAGGCCCCTCGCCGGTGTCACCGGAGGCCTCGGGTTCATTCAGAGAGCTGCAGCAGCTCGCGAGGGAGGAGGGAAAACAGCCAAAGACTCTCCTTGAATATTAATGAAGCATCAAAGCTTTTAGCTGCATGGCCGTGTCTGAGCGCGACTGCTCTCCAGGGCTCTGCTATGCTTGGCACAATAAAGCCTTGGTAATTATTTCCAATAACTAATTTAGATTATCATTAGCCCCACATTGGAGGCACAGAGAATGCTGCCCTTTCAAACACTTGAACCACTGAGCCTCAAAAATAAAATGTTCGCTCTCTGCAAAGAGATCTTTGCCAGCTCTAATAAATTAGAATATATTTGTGTGCGTTAGCGCCTGTGGTGGCTCAGGATAATGAGAGCAGGTTGTGTCTGGGAAGAGA
>NW_010334322.1:0-2366 GCF_000700745.2 Antrostomus carolinensis
CAAGTAGCTGCAAAATTACAAGAGGAAAGGCAAAGTAATGGTTACTAGGAGACATTCTGTTCCCTCTGCTCTCAGAGTACAGTACCTTGAGCAGCACGTCCTGCTAAAGGCGGCCTCCACCCTCTCTTGGTTTCTGAAAGATTTTCTTAGACTCGCATAGAAATAAAATCCAAACAGTGCATTTCACTGAGCAGTACCTGAATTAAGGCTTTGCAGAAGGCAACATCATCCTCATTGCTCTCTTTTCATGTAGACACAGGACTCAAACCAGATTGTTTGGAGAGGCACCTACCTGCTCTTGCATCCTAACAAAGTCACTGCTGAGAAAAGAAAAGCCATTCTGAGGAAGAGTTACAAACCAGGGAAAAGCCACCTTGGTTAACATCACAAGATATTTTTAATTCAGCAGAAGCTTTGGCTTCTAAGACTTAGCTAAGACATCATCTTCCCCACTGAGTTTTGCTTCAAAATGCAATCAGTATTGATCTGACCAAACGAAACCTTCCTAAAACAAAACCTCAGCGACTGGGGAATAGCTTCTTCCCACACTCATCTAGGTTGAGACTTCACTGCGCTGATGTGACACAGCATCAATCGCACACCAGATTATTGCAAACAATCACAGACGTAATACAAAGTAACTCCATACAGGTCTTACCCATTGGTTGCTTGGGACTCTTTAAATGAGCCATTTCTAGGTCTCAGAAATTAAATGGAAAATGACAAATGCTATCAGTTGCAGTGCATCCTAGCCCAGAATGCCCTCGTGACACAAGTCAAGCTCGTCTAGACCCAACACCATCTTTCTAGAGGATTTCATTCCAGCTGAAAGAATACTTATTTCCACCTACAAGAACCCTGAAACAGTCATTTGAGGAAAAACGGCATTAGTACCAGAAGACGTCACAAGTACCTGCAATGTCATTTATAAAGCGCATTCTGCCCTATCAAAGCAACTTATTTCTACAACGCTCCTTTGGCTAGCTACACTGCTATTGCAGGAGAAAGAACACTGGTCAAACCATGAGGGAAGGAGGATCTTCTAACACAGGTGGCTTACTGCAGTTGTCCAACATTTCTGCACAATCTAGAAAGAAACAAGATGTGCTTTTAGGGTCTGACTGCGAGTTAACTGTTTTACGTTCTGCTTTGCTCACAGGGTACGAGTAACTCACCCACCGCCACAGCCCTGCCTGCAGAAGGGCTTCCCTGGCACAGCTGATCCTGCCAAGACCATTTGCTGCCTCCACAGCCTCCTCAGGCCTCCCCCTGCACTCAGCCACCTGCACTGAGCCCAAGCTCAGCACTGGACACTCACCCCAAACACTCCCAGCAACCCACTGCTACCGCGGCAACCGGCTGGCACCCCAAACGCTCCAAGGACCACAACCCATTATGAGCACAGGAACAGCCTGGCACCCCAAACATTCCCACCACAGCTGCCTCCTGGCAACCAAATGGAGAACCCAGGAATATTATTACCATTCATTCTAGTACCACAGACTCTGGCTAGCATTGCTTCCAAAGATTAAGATTTAACCAAAACTTCATTCATTTCATTCTGCTGCCAATCCTGTCTGAATCAGCTAACAGAATCATCTTCACTTCAATGATGATAAGACCTACTTTAGATAAAATTTAGTCACAACTTCTATCCAAATAACTTACATATAACTAAGTTACAATTTCCCCAAATAATATCCACATTTACTTTGAAAACCATTTACTGCATCTCTACTATGAATGTTGTTTCTCACAGCTGAAAGGTACAAATACAGACTCTAATTTAGCTCAAAATTTCCAGCCTTTCCAAAGTTTAGCTGTACTCTAGATTTTCACCTTTTGTCTATACATCAAATGGAAAAGCAAGTACATAATGCATTCACTTATCTTTAATTCTAGAAACCAAAACTGAAAAAAAAGAACAATCCCAGACTCCAACCTGGTCAGTGTTACAGATGGAACACTCTCCCGAGTGGCACATTTCCTCCACTTTTTGACTATTTCCTCTCTCCCCTTGATAACTCTTGCTATTCTTTTCAAAATCCTTTCACACTGATTACACCACTTAATTGGGATGTCACCAGTACCAAATATCTCCCCTGACAGAATCATATTCTACCTTTCCTATGCATCATTCAGGTCTTGTTTTCCAAAGAGTCACACGCCAAATATTCACGCTGAATTTCAAAGCATTGGTCAGAAAGTACCTTGTAACCCAAGAAAGCCCCTGCTCACAACCAGCACTCACTTCCAGAAAATAAAATTGCACTAAGCAATAATACACCGGTCTGCATTAGCACAGCTCACTGAAGGGCCCAGTTATTCTGCCTAAAGGTGCCACCTCTCCCACTTACCAAACCATT